>NC_138785.1:65361796-65606775 GCF_965178545.1 Coloeus monedula
TCTGGGCTCTTTCTATGGACTTGGAAGGAGCAGAAACTATGCAGAAACAATTTGTAGGATGTCTGTGTGTGGGTTTAGAACACTGCAGACTGTATAGAGGGAATAAAATGCTTTAATTCATCTGCATGAGGAGCAGGAACACCCTACAGCAGAGGAATCTGGAAAACTGAGGAAAAAAGGGGGCAGTTGATGCAATGCTGCTTGTCTGACAAATTATAAACTTGTGTCTCCCACCGAGCATGAGTATGTGTGCCTACAGGGTGCAAGGGTTTCACTTCACCTTTCCTCCAATGTGCTGGACACCCACCAGCTCAGGAAAGTGAAGGAAACCTTTCAGGAGCCAAAGTGGATGTCAGCATGATGTTGTCAAGTGTCTCAGAAAATAATGCTGTCAAGAAGAAGGCAGGCACAATGGCCTTCCAATACCCAATGTATTCTGAACAACTTAAACCAAACTGGGCTATCTTTCCCATAAGCAGTTAAATTGGCCATGAATTTACAACCTAAAATCTCTTTGTCTTACTATAGTTATCATTTTCTTTAACTTTTATCTTAATTTCCTTTTCTTTTCCCTGTTTTATTATTTAATTTGGAAGTGGGCTCTAGGGAAAGTTGTTCTAGCTCAAAATTTGGGTGGTTTTCACATCTTATAAAGCCAGACTACAGACTAAGTCAGGAGTAAATCACATTAAGTTGAAACAGAATGGTATTTTTCAATCTTCATTTCATTGCACTTTGAAGAAAAAAGATAGCTTTTGTGTGTTCATATTTCATGACTACTCATAACAGATATGAAGATCACAGCTTAACTCCCATTGCTTGAAAATTGCATCAGCAAGGTTGTTTAACTTAATCTCTGTGCCCTACTATGGGAAAAATCTCTGAATGCTTTCTGATAGTTTTTCCCTCTCTCTTACACCCCACTGCTATCAGAGTTCATTTATATTCTCCCCGCTTACTCATAGCAGCCCTGACCAATTTAAGAAGCCTGCTGCCAATGTGCAGACTTCCCCAGAGTCTCCAACATCATAAAGGTAAGCACTGATGTTGCTAAGAGAAGCATCCCTGTCTCTTGCTTAGGCTTTTTGTAAAGTAGATTAAGTGAAATAATAATATTAAGCTAAATGTGATTAATAAGGTAATCACATTTGTCATCTCAGAAGCATTCTGTCAGCTTTCCTTCTGTTTCAGGCAAGTGAGCTCTCTTCTCATTTTCTTCCACGCTTTATCTTTTCAAAAGGAAAAATGTAAATAAATTTTGCACAGTTTGGGTGTCCTTATTCAGTTTCAACCTGTCATAAAGGAATATTCTACCAGGTAACCCTCAAAGCACAGAACCTGTTGTGCAGGCTTGTTTTTGTTGCACTAGTGTTGTCAAGTGTGTCTATATAATCAATGCGAGTTCAACGAATATCTCCATGTTAACACAGTTAATCTTAATTATAGAAAAAATTACAGGAAATACTGTATTTCTTGGTGCTCAGACTCTGGTTACTCAAGTCTGTATTTATGAGGCCCTTCCAGCCTGATTGTAAGGGCCTCTGTGTGGCCTATATCCAGGAAAGCACTCAGGAACAGGCTTATGGTTTAATGAGCATCTAATGTTGTGCTGGATTAAAGAAGTACTGGAGCTATACAATGCCATCATTTTTGGACAACAGTCTTTGTCAATGCCAGCAGAGATTTCTGCATCAGTCAATGGTAAATGTTGACCACCGGCACCATATAGACTCTTAACAGAGAGCTATCCCTTGTGTTTGAAAGGATAGGTTTGGAGGTTATAAATTCTGCAAGCAGCAGCCTGTCATGGGTTTAGGAGTGTAACTGCTCTATTACGGATCACATTAAGGAACTTCTCTCTTGGGTGAGGTTTTTTCTTTTTTTTACCCAGATCTAATCTCATGGCAACTCAATTAATTACTAAGGAAATGGCTCATTCTATGGCCCATTGTATGTGTTGACATACCTGGTGCAGCTCAGGGTGAACTTCATGCCAAGAAAACACTCAGACAAAATCAGATGTTAAACCACTGGAATCTGAAGCAAAGCAACAGTTTTCAGTGTGTCTCTACTTAGGGTACCACTGTGGGTAAGAACCAGTTGTGGGAGCTGCCTGCAGTTGAAAGCATCTGAGGTAAATCAAACCAAGGCCAACCAGGCGCTCTACAAACAACTCCTCACAACTGGTGTTGTGCAAGGGCACAGTCATGCTGGTACTTCACAGCCATGAACTTCAGAAAAGCTTTTAATAAAACAAAGGCATACTAGGCTTTTGCCGACAAGCTTCTAGACACTTAACTTTTGAAGACAGCTCTAATCGAATCGACTCTAGGAGTAGAAAAAGAATAACAGTTTTCTGGCATTCACTTGTTCTGATAATAGTAAAAAGTCCTCTGACTTTCCCAATAGAAAGGTCAAGTGCTGAAAGGTACTGAGCACCCATAATTTTCACTACAATCAGCCTCTGAATGTTACATACCTTCAAGGACTTGACAGAAAGAATTCCTACAGGAGAAGGTATGGGAGGGTCTGGCTTTTGACATGCCAATCAGGAGAAGTAGGTATTTTGAGGCAAAAGAACAACTGATTAGAAAAAACACTTTTGATGGTTTCCATCTTTAATGTAACCACTGACTAGAGACCAGTATATGCCTGATTTGCCCTGTGGTAGAAAAAGAAATGTCTTGTGTCCTATTAGGAACCTGAGCAGCAAATGAATTAGTGTGAACAGACTTTGAAAAGAGTTGCCAACATTTCTTCTTGGTTGGGAGGTTCTTGTCTGTGTCAAGTATCTTGGGCATTGGGGAAATATAAGGACAGAGAAAAAATATGTGGGGCACAGGCAACACCAGCATGTTGTGAGACTGGAACAGGGCAAAGTCCCTTTGATCTGGCTGTATTCTGACCCCTCAGCAATGAGGCAAAGTGCTGTAAATCCCATTAGAGGAGAAATTAGAAGGAAAGATATTTAGAAGGAATAAAGATGCAGTAGTGGCCTGACACAGTAGTACTGTGTTTTCATCCTGCAAGGTGCATGAGAATTTGTAAAGGGTTTTGAGTCCTGATGGTTTTGATGTTTCTGCAAGGTGAAAAGGAAAGTGATAGGAGTGTGGGGAGAATGGCCATTCAGGTTATTTTGGGCAAAAACCATTCTGTAAAGGCATAAAAACCAGTTTAAATGTAGCTGTGGAAAAAATGGTTAAAGATATGCTGTCTTTCAAAATTCCAAGCAAGGAGATTATAGATAAAATCAAAACTTGCGAAAAGAAATAAAAAGACAAGACTCAGAAACAATTTTCCTTTATGTCATACTTTATAAAGGGATATTAAAATTGCTATTTGATTAACTAATTGCCCTGTACTGCTGAATTGTTTTTCAGCATGTAATCTTCAACTAAAAACAAGTTTAAAAAGTGTTAAATTCGTAAGTTTCTGGAAAAACCCAATCAACATTAGTCACAATTCTCTTAATTGCTTTGTAATTTTGTGGGTTTACTGAACTACCTGGTGTAGTTTCAGCAGAGACTTGTATTCCTTTTAGAAACAGGATATAATTGGTGTGCTGAAGTCTGGATTGTCTCAGAAAACTGAAATCATTAAGATTTTCTTGTTAGAGAAATTCCTGTAAAAGGAAATGCAAATGTATGTTTATTAAGTTGTTTGGCCAAATACAAAAGACTGTCGTGTGAAAGCTACTTAGAGACATTTTATGTTCTCTGAGGTGCTAAATTTATCTACCTGCACTGGTATACATTGCTCTTCACCTGGAAATGTGCCTCTTTGACAGCAATCACCCCTCAAATACTGATTTTCTTCAGGAGGAAAGGGTTAATGAATTTCTCCAGTGCTAAAGGCTGATGTTAAATAAGTTCCTGTATGTTAGAAATTCCATGCTGAAGGAACTTGGAGGGCAGTGCTTTAGCGGTCATGCTGCCTTGACTCCTTGAGGAGAGCCAGCTGCAGATACAGAGCCACAGCTCTGTGTGTGAATAGAGGTTATTTGCATGACTGACAGTGACCTTTGGTGGTGGTCCTGGTTGCTGTGTCCATGTTTTCCAAAGACAATACAGAACATGAGGGATAAAGATGTGGCCTTTTGAATCTCTATTTCTTACAGACTCTTAATTAAAACAAAGAAAACTAGTGAGTGTAACATTTGTCATAGAAGGTGTATACTTTAGTAATAAATAAACCACCAGAAAAAGATAAATAGCAATGAAAAGGTTTCTTTGTATATGTTTTCCCTAAGCAAATCTGCTAGGGAAAGTGCACTGTCACTTGATTTTTCTTATCCAGTATTTCCTGTCCTTACCCTGTAACAGGAAGTCTCTCCAAGGGCTGGGAACATGAAATGGTTACACCCATGAGTTAAATTGAAAAATAGGCAGTAATTGACAAGGAAACTGGATTTTAACAGCTTTCAGCTGGCCTTCCTGGGTACAGGTGGAGTGATACGCTTCCACATCTCTGCCTAATGAAATCCACCTCCATATGTTAGGGAAATGAGGCTCTGTGGTACATCCCATGGTTCTTGGGAAGGGCTACAACATGTCTGACATGTGGAACTCAAAACTGCTTATTTCTCTTGCTGAATACCTAAATCTCAGTAGCTGGTCACAACTTTGCAACCTATAATGTAAGAGAAATTGCCGTGCTCTTCAGCTGCATTAACACCAAAAACTCCCAACAGGTCTCAAACTGCATCTTTGTGCACCTTCATGCTTTTGAAAGTGCAGTGGGCTTAATATTCCTTTGGAAATATTATCTCTGGCTTAAAATATCTCTAAATTGCATTCAAAGCTGCAGTAGGTTCTAAGTAGACCTGAGATCATCTTAAAATACTGTACTAAGATACTGGTAGTACTCTACAAAACTAGCCCTACAAAACCTGCTGCCTAAATAAATCAGTAGTCATCACATACCGAAGGACTGTGATTACACTTGTAATAAAGTACCCAAGCTAGGATGTTTATTATGTTAAAATCTTTGATAAGTTTATTGAAGGGCTGATGAGAATCAAGTATGGAGTTGCTCTTTGAATGCAAGCATGGAGTGTTTCCATGTAAATAAGTTCAAACAGTTGAGGGCTGGTGGCTGCATTATATCCCTCAAATGGAGTGGGCTAATTAATGCCCTTTTATCTGCTTCTTACAGAGCTCTTGAAAGTTGAGGTATTTATTCTTAGATTCTTTAATTGAGAAGTGTCTTCAGCTACATCTCACAGTTGAGTCTTTGCTCTCTCTGCTCATCTACCCAACTACAGACTCTGAAATTAGGAAGTGGGACAGCATACATTTCTCTGCAGGCATATTTCCCTGTTCTTTGGAACAGGTGCTGTAGGTGTGTGCCCTGTATTTCTAAGTTCCTTTTCTTGACACAGATATTTGTAAAGTCACTAGCTAAGCCACTGACACCTGTACTATTTTCTCATCATCTCCTGTCCTGCTTTTCCATTTAACTTCATGGCCTTGTGTTTACTCTGCTAAAGTGTGACATTTAACTATTTTTGCACATATTTTCGTTGATTTGTAATAACTTTGGAGGTATTCCCTCCATCCTTCCCTTTTCATACCAGGTCAAAGGGATGCCTTTTGTCTTTTTGGGCTCTATTTTCTTCTTACAGCTTGAAAAGATAGTTTTTCACCCTCATATTGTCCTTGCTTGCTGGAAGGATCTTTGTGACCAGGATTCAACTTCTGGCTTTGCTGCAGGTCTTTTGATACCCTGTGCTTGTAAACTTCTCTGCTGCTATAAAAGAGAACCATTAAAGTTCCTCTCTTATCACTCATCTTTTCTGGTTTTTGCCTTATGAAATTACTGTCTGCTCTGGGCAGAAAGGTTTTCCTCCATTGTGTTCATACAGGTCCTCACATAGAATGGGAAGCCAGTAAATCAATATAATTACCCTGAAAAGCATAGCTGAGAATATTCTCCTAAAGTTTCTTTCATTTTATTGTTGGCACCCTCCTGCATTTTTCCAGGTTTGGTTCATTTTTTCTTAAAATCTGTGAATTTCAATAACACTTTCTTCTCAGTAGATCCACTAAAGGCAGCATTTTGACAAAGATTCATTTCACAAGAATAATTTTCTGAAGAGAAAAGTCTGTTTTACAGGATGAATTTTCTTATTCATTTGAAACAGTCCCGAGAGCTGCATCAGACTATACAGGATTGCCTTTTGAAGCACAATATTGTCAGGTCAGACATGACACTTTCAATAAGCCATTGGGAGTCAATTAAAAGTTTTTATGTGTTCTGGCCTCTTTTAGCAGTGACAGCTCCCAGGTTCAGGTCAGGTCAGGTTTGCATCAACCACACCGTGCTTTTTCTGTGCAAGATTCACATGAGCATTCACAGGCCATTGCATTGACCTTTGTTAGCAAAACCCTCACACAGTTTACAGGCCTTTTCAAAAGTGAGAGAAACACAGTTGTCAGGACATTTTGAACTCTGCTATGCTTGTATAGTTCCTATTGCAAGACTCTATACCTTTGCTTGCTTAAACCCTGTGTGACTTGATGGCTCGTCTGTGAGAAATTATTTTTCTTGGTCTCCAAAGAAGACGTCTTCTGACAGAGATCTTGATTCACGATATGTAGGAGACTTGATAAGGAAGATGCACCCGAAGACAAAAGAAGGAAGAATGATCTAAATCTCATAAAAGAAAAAGATTAATTTAATCTTTCTTCTTCCCTCCTTTTCTAGCGCCCCATTACAAGAGGTGGATATATCCATGCAGTTCCTCTTACAGAGCTCTGACTTTTCCTGCTGACTCTATCTCCTATCTGATCCTTGATTTTCAAGGAGGCTGTAAGCTACTCTGATATTTTTGTCCCCCTACCATTAAAAATGTGATAGACATAATCAATGTGATGTATAATTTGAGAGAAGTAGTGAGTACAATGTTTCCCACTCTCATTTCAAGCAGTGTTTTTTGTCTTGTGTCAGAATGAGGGCTGGTTTTCACAGGGTTTGGCTACTTTAGGCAGGAGTAGAGGTGGCTCAAGAGCACAGTGAGGAGGTGACACCATTTTGCCTTCCTCTTTCACTCCTGGGGACCAGAGGGAGGACCAGCGTCAAGACTGGGAGAACCTCCAGCACTGTGAACAAGCCAGAATTTCTCCATGCTCTGACAGGAGGAGGGAGCCCCAAAACAGGCAAAGTCTCCTGTTTCTGAAAAACACAGAATCATCAGAAAGCCATCTTCTGCTTATAATTTGGGAAAGTATGATGTTCTTCTGAAGAAAGGAGTCAAAACAGGAAAAACATTTATTTCCCAATAAAAGCTTTCTGATAGACACTGAATTCAGAAGGCAAATCTAGTGTAATATGGTCAAAAAGGCTCACCTCTGTGCTGTTTGACTCTTCAGATGCATGAGTACAGTGCAAGGAAAAGAATTCAGGTATTTACCTACACTGAGCAAGACATTCATGAGGGCTTGTAGATCTGGAAAAGCCATGTAGTCCTTGTCCTTCACAGAGTTTGAGTAACTCCAATAAATAGTACTCAGTCAATTGCAATTAAACTTTGTGGGATCCAAGCCATAAACTGTATAATCTTTCAAGGGAGAACTTGTCCTTTTTCTATCTGCTTTCACAGTGTCGTCTGCCAAATTACACCTAAAAAATTCAGCCTGTAGGCTAGAAGAAGAAATTTTTACCCCTTTGCTCCCAGTTTGTGGTAAGTTTGCTTCAAAATTCAGTGCTGCTCATATCCAAGCCATCTTATCTGAATTAATTTAATATTAGGAAAAAACATACCTCAAAACTAAGAAATAGAGGGGACCTACATACTTATAAGCATCAAATTGCTCCATGTTTCACATTGATACCTTTAAAACTAATAAGTTTTCAAAGTGATAAGGCATTGTTGTATCCAAGTTGACCTAAGTTTTAATTGAGAATTAAGGACCCTTAATGAAAAAAGAAAATGAAACCTCTTATCCCAATTAACATGTAATTACATGTTAGCCTTGGATGAAATGACTGCCATTTTAATTTCATTAATATGTTGATTGAGTCAGCTGTTAAAAATCCTCTGAATAGAAAACTTTCATCCAGTCATATGCTAGGCATTGCTATTATACAGTAATGGTCGTTTTATTGAGAGGAATGGTAATATATTACAATTTCTAGTCATAAAAAGATATAAGTATACAATATCTATAAGGGAATTTAATAGAATCATTTCTTGGCAAAATGAAATGTCTTTTCCAGATTTTTTCAGAAGTGATTTTAGTTTTCTGTCTGCAGAATATAAAAGAATGTGATGAGGTTAGGAGTATTTACTTTGACAGCTTTCCAGAGGCAGAACTTCAGATACTGGGACTGATGCTGCAGTATAAGACCTGTGAATTATTTCAACAATAGTGCAGTAAAGACGTCTCTTAATATGACAGGCTGTTTTTGAAAGCCTTTTTGATATTATACAACTTTGAATCTCAGTTTGTCATTTTGCAGCAAATTCTGCATCACCAAAATTGCAGATTTCTCTGCTTCCCCATGACCTCGCAGTCCAGCACAGCAGGATGAAGCCTGGCAGCTTTAAAGGAGGAATGGGTTAGGACCAGCCAGAGGGTGTTTCTAAGACAGTCACTGAACCAGACCCATCTCAGGAGCAGGATGCTGAGGGAGCAGTGATTTGTGCCTTACATGCAGTATGAGTAAACCAGCATATTTTATGAAGACAGTCTGAATGATCCCATCAATCCTAGTACTACCCATACACACCATTCACAGGGTTTGGTGTTTATTTTCTCCATTACCCAAAGCTTTTCATTGTTTTATTTGGATATGGGGGTGTCTGTGTGTAGGCACATGGCATGACTGTGAATTGGTGGGGTTTGTAGAAGTCTTCAACAGCTTTCATGGTGATATTTTAATATCCAGTGTTTCAGAGCAATTCCACTTCCAGTATTGCAAATTTGTTCATTCATGGGATGTTTGCATGAATTATTGTGTTTCTCCAGTCTCAGTGCTGCTTGCAATTTGTCCTGATTTTCTTCCGTAGATGTTAAAAATTTTCTACTTACGCCTTTTTGATAGGATTATATAAAATAAGTTAGAGCAACAACATTAGAATCATTCACTAGATATTTTGGACAGTTGATGATAGGGGTATACATTGAACTGAGCAAGGAACAGACTCAAAAGGGAAATGACAGCTAGTGGAAGGATGGATGAAGTGTGAAAGACCTTATTTGATATTTTCACTAAAATTCTAGTCTGTGTGCACTAACAAAACATTCTGGTAACAAAAATCAAAGTTTTATCAATAAGTAGAAAATTGAAATACAGTACAGAACAAAAATAGCTCGCTGTGAGATCTGGAATACTGAAAAGAAAATCAGAATTGATCTCACAATGAAATCTGGTATTGTAGATTATAATAACAGCCATGGAATCGACCCACATGTATTTTCCTGTGTCATTTCAAGAATAAATAAGTACAAATGTCCCAAGAATAAACAGGGAAGTTTCTTTCAATTTTTGCAGCACTGTAGCAAAATAATAATCCTTGATAGTTTAAAATGGAATCTGATGGATCTACATAAGGGATTAGATGGCATTATTCTATATCTAGCATGGCATGTTGTAGATATGGAGGCAAGAGTATTCTCAAAATATGGAGTTGTTTGTTAGATACCTCCACCCCACTTTTCTTCAGCCTTGGCTGTGGTTAATGGTGTTTTTATGTGAGAGTAACAACAATTCATGTGAGTGAGAATTACAGAAGAGAAGGTTTTGCTTTCAGATGTTTATACACTGCTGTGTCCCAATCTGTGATTCCCAAGTAAAAAATATTTAAGGCCAAGTATGATCCAGTCCTCTGGACAAAAATAGAGATCTGCTGGATTTGGCTTTTCTAGCACTGAGATAGTCAGTCAAGCACTGTCTTGGCTGACAAGGTTAAACTATAGCAACAGCACTGTGGATTTAAAACATAATTATAATGGAGATAGCAAACTTAGTTTGTGAACAAAAGGTCACTATTTTAGGGAGGCACTGCATAATTTCACATTGTTACTGACTCATATTCATTCCTTGGTATGGATTACTCATGTTTCTGTTAATATAATTGGGGGTGGTTTGCAATTGAGACTGTTTGGCTGCTGTCAGCTGGGATAGAGGTGCTTATTAACGTCGCTTTAAGGGTAAGTGGGTGTGCACACATGTTTCAGAAACACCTCAGTCTTGAAACTGAATTTGGAGTTACACATTTAAAGAACCTTATATTTATTTGTTTCAGCTGGATTCTTTCAAATTATCTTCTCATATTCACGTAAACATCCATCAAAATAATCTGAGACAGTTCTAAGCAATATGTTGTAAAACTCTTCATTGTTCAAAACCAGCCCTCAAAATCATTGCAGCATAGCATGTCATGTATGTATATCCAAAGTGCTCATGTTACTGGTGGAGATGTAATTGGTTCCTGAGCACATGGGAAGAAAAGCTATCATGCTGCTAGTGAATAATTTAAAGATATTTTGACAATGCTTGATCTCTTCCTTTGTTATTCCTAAAAAAAGGAGGTTTTGAACCAAAAAGCATTAGAGCATACAGTACAAAGAGATTGTCTGAGACAATTTTCCCACGTCTATAAAAATTGCCATAACAAGGCTTCCCTATTGAGTATTGATCAGGTATTACTTTCATCGTTGGCTCTTTAACAAGTTGTCTTGGTGTGGTGAATGTGACTCTGAAGTGTGATATTTGTAACTTGGATTTCTTGTGCTGAAGTCACTGTGTGCTTTTGCAAAATCTGTGGATTCATTCTGCATGCGTGGAGCAGGCAGGGTGAGCTGTAGTACTCACCAGAGCTCCTTGCAGTACAGATATCCACTTGCATGAAAGGATGGATCAGTCAGGATTAACTGAGGATGAGGATTTTGTGGGTCCTGGGAGGTGGTGAGCACAAAGAGAGTGTTAAAGGAACGACAAGGAACGTTGTATCCTACCCCAATTTGTAACATAATGATTTTCTAACTCATCTAAACCCACAAAATTGTGATTGGCTTAAATTTGCATTTAGAGTCATCAAAATCCCAGAGGAGATTATGTTAAATGCAGATGAAGTATCCACATTCATGTTTTAATATTGAAGTTAGAAGTAAAAAAGTTGACATGTAAATAATTGTACTGTCTTGTTCAATCTCTCACAGTGTGTTCACAAAGCAGCATTGTAATCTGAAAGGTCCTTTTTTATGACAGGAAATATATTTAATTTTTTATTATTCTACTTCATTAAATAAAGCTAAGCTAGTCTGTTTACACAACTAATGGGTTTGGGGTTTGATACTCAGCCTAAAAATACCAGTTGTCCTTTATTTGGATCTTTGAGAAACACATGAACTTCAGAAATAATCAGGCAAGAAAGAGAAAGTCAGAAGTTAATGGATATTGTTTAGCTTTGTACTGTTGGAGAGAATCATTATATAATAATCTGCTGTCCTCAGAGGGCAGCTTGAACCACCTTTTCCTGTACTCACTCTACCTACAGACCCACTGGGAAAACCATAGGGATAATGCATGTCAGCCTCTGGCTGCTGGAGGACATACAAGCAATTGCTAAACCATAACCTGGAAGGAGAATTAGTCTGAAAATATTTATATAACATATTTAATCTATTTCTGGCCAGTTGTGCTTACAGAATAGATTAACTGTGAAATTGTATTGAAAGTGGGTTTTTTCCCACACAAAATAAAAGCATAGAAAAATGGCACAAAGTTATATTGTCCCTCATTTGCATTCAGGTAACTTTAATATCAGCAGAAAATTCTGCTCTGATTGTTTAATGCAAAAAACGTGGAAAATACTCTGCCACTTAAATTTTATTGAACTGAGAGCAAGACTTGCTCTATTTCCTTATTTAGTTTTGCATTAACTTATCTCCTTTAAAATTGAGCCATTCAATATTATCTGAGTGGCAGAGCCTTTTCAAAATCATCAGTATCAAGCTGCTTTCCAAGACAATATGGTTTTAATTTCTTAATGCATATTTTGGGCTTAGTGGAGCTGTGAGAATTTGTCTTTGTCTACCTGGTGAAGACAACCCATAATTTCTTTACTCCAAAATAGATCTTGACTTCTCATGGCATTTTGCACATGGAACATCTCCCTACTATTACTGTCTGATATTTAAATGGTACACATTTTCTCACAGGAAGGGCTCACTGGGAGCACTGAAACTTTCTGAACATGCACGACTTTCTCTCCTCAGTGTTGAAGTCCACCCACTCACAGAGTGGGAGCCTCATAACACAGGTAATTGGAGCGTCAAGTGCTGCAGAAGTGGGAGCAGGGATGCTTGTGTGAAGGTACTGGGACATGACAATGCCTTTGAGAGCCTGAAGGAAGCACCGGGACACTGCGATATCACAGGACCTTTATGGAGAGCAGTGGTCACACATCTTCTTCACAGAGCTGCTGTATGGTCAAACACTTTGCATATTGGCTATGTAGATTTGGAGTTTATCTGAACTGGGCTCTCACATTTTTCTATTATCTTTTCTTAATAGGGGAAAGGAAGGAGTGTCTAACTGACAGGTCCTACTTCTGTGTAATAATTGTAGAATAGTTTGAGCTGGAAGGGACCTTTTAAAGGTTATCTGGTCAAACCCTCCTGCAATGATCACAGAATATGTTCACATAAATAATGTTTCCGTCAGATCCTATTTGCTTGCTGTAAATTGACTGAGTTTCTGCAAAACTGTGCTTTCTTTTTTTTTTTTTAAGTTTAGGGAGACGAGCAGGTTTTTTGCAGTCTCTTTCTTGTCTCCTACACACTATGTTTGTTAACATTCATAAACATGAAATGCAACAGGCTCTTCATCAGTTTCCTCTTTTTTTGTATTTAATTTATTATTCCTATAGCAAAGAAGTTGTAGGGCTTCACCATGGTGCAAATATCACTTAGATACATTTATTTTTCATTCAAATAATTCAAAGATGTTCAGGAGTACCTGAAATATTTGACAGAGAAGGAGGTCTTTTGGATCTTGTATTTCCATCAACTCCACATCTTGCTGTGAGAGCAATGCATAAATACATCTAAATATGTCGCAAAGTAATGTAATCATTAAAGCATACTTTTGAAAGAACAAGAACAGAGAGCATTTTCACTTTTATTGCATCAGTGTCCACTAAAGGTTAAGAGAAAAGCAGGATAATGTGCAGCTTTTCAATATTTCGCATGCAGTTTGTACATTCAGGCAATTTTAAAGTCCTGGCTAGCTGTAATTGAGGAAAGGTGTCACTGAGCTTTATTTTAAATGTACTTGATTGGATCTGGAGTAAGACACAGCTTTGTTTTATTTCAGTTTTTGCCTTTTATCACAGAGACAGGGATTACCGAGTATATAGAAGATTAAGAACTTTTTTGTATTCTGTGCAGTGACTCAGTTTGTGGTTTTGAATGTGACAGTACCCAGAACAAGATTCACTCTGAGGATTCACATGTAATAATCTGGAAGGGATACCTCTATAGCCTCATATGGTTTTTGTAAAGGTGTTCCCAACCTATACTGGGTTCGCCAGGACCTTTCTATATGAACAATACTCACACCTCCTATGTAAATAATGAGTCTTTAATATTTTCTAGAATATGCCAGATTACAGGTGTTCAGCTTTTGCTGCAATATTGAATGTTACTTGCCGTGTGTACTTTAGTGGTTCACACCTCTCTGAGACCCTTCTGTGGGCAAGAAAAACACCTCAAAGTATCCAAGCACAGCAACCTACTGTCTTTCCAAAATTTTACACAGACCTGAAAAGGGGCAATGAGTAAAGACTCTTTACCCTGGGGCCAGTTCTGTCCTCCCTTTGACAGCCTCCTAGCTAATGCAGTTTGTTCACTGGATGAAATGACAGCTGTCCCTGCTGACATTTTTCTGAGGTTAAAAAAAAGAAAAAGACTGAAAAAAGGAATTTTCTTATGTTTACTCCTTTAAAAGAAAGCCTAGAAAATGATAATAAAACAGCAAGCTTAAAAGCAGCTCATGCCACCCTGAACTAAGATCCCATCTGATATATGACATAGGCACAGAACAGAAAATTATTATAACAATGGGAATCACTGCAACTACTTTGATGGACAAGATTATTTGCTATATACTGTTTAAGGTTTTTGAAAGCCATCCCTTGCCTTCATTTAAGTGAGGGAGAGACCACAGTTAAAAGTCAGGGTGAGTGGGGCTGCTCATTGCAACCCAGATTGACTGGCTTAAACTGAGTGGTTATCAACTAGATATCATCTGTAGAGATGTATGGTCAAGTTGGACTAGAGGAATGAATCCTGAACAGGTCTCAGTAGTGATTTTTTTATAGCTTCCTGTGCTGATAGAGATACTGAAGGATCAGAGAAACCTGTTTTTCAAGTGTTCTGTATTATACAGAAAGGCATAAATGGCAATAATTTTAATCTTAGTTGTTGGTTTACTGATTTCTGTTGGTTTTAATTCTTTGCCTTACATTATCTGAGGAAAGGAAGATTAAAGAAGCACTCAGCTGAGAGGGGTCTGCAAGTTCTGTTACTGTTGGGAAGTGCTGTTATTTGCCTGATCAACCTAATCCATTTTATAGTATAAACAGTTGTGCTGATAAACATCTGCACTGCTGTGGGTGGAGATATTCCACATGCACCGCTGTGCAACCGTGTGTCCACCTATTAACCACTGCAACATGAATCCCCTGAGCAGAGCTTGTAACCACAGTGTCTTTGTGGAAGCAATTTTGCATTACTTAGGTTATATAGACTATCCCTTATACCAGCAAGAAGTAATTGCAGAGGCTTAGCATGGTATAATTAGAAGCTTTATTATGCCAGTTGGAGGAATATTTTATATTAAGACTGGCAAGTTTCCTGAGAGTTTTCTGTGAAAAACAAAATGAGAACATGAATACAATGCCAAATCTATCAGGTAAATGTTTTCCAGCATAAAGTCACCTTTCTAACATCTTATACATATTAACATATCAGTTGTGGCTCCAGAAACTTCCTAGCAGTACTGCTTGCCTCAACAATGAAACACTGCTGTGCAAACAGATTAATACAGTAATTTGGGGATTTTAGACCTTACAATAATCTATGAAGATGCAAATAATTATTTAATACACCAACATTAAGGCTGACAAATCTGTCAAAGTAGTGACTGAGTTTAATTACATATTCCTGATACGTTTATGTTTCTTAAAAATAAAGAAATAGAATATTATCCATCATTGCTTAATGCCCAGGTAAATTTAATCAATTTATTGTTCACTCAGAGATGGCCTCTCAACACGTAAGGTAGCCATATCACTGATTAGAAATTAATTTTTTTTAGTAGACCTCTAGGCTGCAGCCATCCGTCACACTATTTGAGTGATATCTTGTCACCAGAGGCAGCATCAGCATGGAAAGAAAGGTGTTCTGCCTGCATGACACTCATCTGGAGTGGCATTATTCAACACCTTGCATGCAGTGTGGGACGTCTAAGGATTTGAAAAGATGTTCTCACAGCACCTTGTGGTAATGGAGCAGAAAGGAGTGAAATTATTTTGTTGAATCCTATATTTGCAAATGTGGGTGGAATTCTCTGAATAATTTTGGCTGAAATTAATCCTTTGCTCAATTTCCTCCCCTACCTGGGGGAAGTGAATCCACACCTCCATTGGGAATACTTCAGTCAGAAGGCTACCACTTCAACTGGGGTAGTATTCCCTCATGCCCTGGATTGCATATATTAATGACATTATGCCAATAATCAACAATTAAATTGGCTGGGGAAAAGCAGAATGGGAGTGAACCACAGCCCAGAGACTAAGGGACTCATCTGAGAAACACTTATCCAATTTTTCTCTAAAACAGGCAGAGAAGGGAGTTGAACAAGGGCTGCCTTTTATTCACCTGGCCTTGGAACTGAAGCACATCAGGTGAAACCCAGATTGTACTTGGAGGTTTCCATGAAAGAATAACAGTGCATAACAGACAGTGCAAAATGGCTTTAGCACTGCTTCTAAAATTGTTTCACAGAAGTGTCTCTCTTTCAGGAAATAGTGTTATCTTAAAAGAATCAAACCACTCCTGCTATACCAAAGTTTGCTTCAAATATGTTATTACTAATAATTTTAGCATAGATTTCTGAAAAAGTTCATGATGTTGAACCCTGTCTTAGACATAAGTGCAACAGTGCCTGTTACAGGGTTAGTTTTAGATTGGTTGAGATTAGACAACCATTTTTTTCTGTAGTGAATAATATGCAAACCACATTTAAAATACATGGGCCAACATATTATGGCTAAAAGGCATTTTGAAGATTTCCACCTTTATCACACAGACCACTGTAAAAATAAATTTGCTGTCCAGATGCTCAAATCAGGCCTATTTGAAAAGAAATAGTATAATCTTGATTTCCGTACTGCATAGGTTGAAACCAAACTGGAATTTTATGGGTCATAAACGTCTGTGATGAATGATTTTTTTCCTTCAAAATTTAATTGAATAACTAATACTTCTTGCAAAATCTTACTTTAAAAACTATTTTTATGTGCAATTTACCAGATAAAAGATGAAGTTAACACTTCAGTTTGTACAGTGGCTTTCACAGTGTTGCAGGTTCCACAAGTTCAAACCTAATGAGTCATATCCTAGTCTCCCTTACAAAGAATAGCAATTGTGCCATTTACTTGAAAATCATGACATGTAATTACCTGTTTGGATGGGTAGAAATTACCTCCTGATTTTTCTGAGTTTTCTAGGGAAGAGGCTGGACTCTAAATATGTGTAAGAGAAGGATCAAATGCAAATAGGTGTGCATGGACTGCCCTCTCTTTTGACTCATTACAGGAGTTATTTCATGCATGGCATAGGGAATGGGGGACCATTGACAGACCTTTGACATCTGTCTGTCACCTCCATCAGTGCTGGCTGTGCTCACATTTGGCTGTATTCCTCTTCAGATGTATCCTCTTTTAGATCATGTATCAGCTGATCTCCTCATGCCTTATGTATCAGAGCAAGCCCCCTAAATCCAAGGGCCATCATTTCAGGCCCTTTAACATCCTCCTCCCCGAGGAAGATTCAGAGCCCCTTTCCTCCCCGCCCATCACACACCCTCCAGTCTCTCCATTAGGGCTTTGAGGATCCACACCCTAACCACAACTTGGCTGCCCTGCAGACTGACAGTAATCTTCCTTCTGCTCATAGATTTGGGAGCCACAATGCCCATTTTTAGCATCTCTTCTCAAGTTATCTTGCTACAGCACGTGGAACAATATTTCATTTGCTAGCATTTGTGAAGCATTAATGAATGGTCTGTCTGTGAAACATCCTGGAACCTCTCACAGAAATCAGAGGTGTTTGTTTCTCTGCCCCTGGTAGTGCTAAATTACAAGCTCTTAAAAATTGAACACATTTATTGCAGGGCTGATTGCTTGAATAAAGTAGCTGTTACTGCTTTGAAGCAATCAATTGGCTTTCTAGGATTCTGCTCTAACTATAGATTAAGTACGGCCTGAACAAGTAAAGTTCCCTCATACTGTGGTTATTTTTTTCTTGTGCTAAATGAGTAAAGAATAATCTCTTGTTACACTAAGGTTTAGCAAATAGATGTAGGATCATTGATTTTATTGGAATTTTGCCTACTCAGAGGCTTGGAACTGACTATGAGGTATAATCTGGTTTGTCATAGCAGTGAGGGGTTGGCTGGAATACAGAACACTGTCAGGATAAAGGAGTTAAATCTGGCAAAGGTGAGCCCTTGGTTACCATACCTGAAGTAGAAAACAGAGTTGTGTGGTCATGTTTAAGCTGTTAAATAACAGATTCACCCCATGTGAAGCTGAAACAAAACTGAGTTCAGGGTATTTATCCAACTCCAGCCCTGATGTCAAATTACTTATCCCTTATTTTGTCATTTTCCTGGCTTTCCTTCCCCTCAGATTTCTTGGTTAGTTTTTCAAAGTCGGGTAAAAGAAGAGTGGCATCAGAGGGAAACAGATGAGGTGTTTTGTTTTGTTTGTTCTCCATGAAATCCAAAATGGTAGAATCCTGTAATGGTTTGTATTGGAAGGGACCTTAAAGGCCATCTAGTTCAAACAACCCCGTTATGGGCAGGCACATCAACCACGAGATGAGGTTGCTTAAGGCCCTGTCCCCTGTCCTACCTGGCCTTGAACAATTTTTGGTAGGAACGAGAGGAGGACTTGTTTTCAGAAGAGAATGTGATAATGTGATATCCCGATCCTGCTTTCAGCTTTTCTGATTTTTTTTTTTTTTTTTTGAGGAACCTATCTGAAATTGAATGAACCCAAGGGATCATTACATCTGCTGGGAAATAATATTCTGGCACTTTCACCCCTCAAGTTTCCTAAAAATCTCTGTGCCTTTGAGCTTAGATATCTTTTGGGTTTCCGCTTAACACCACCTGTTTTCATGCCACTGGGAGAAAGATAAAAAAAATGCAGTCTTCTGCATGACAGTCCTCTCCACAAGGCCTGACTTCATGGTTTTCTAAACCTCTCATTTGAAAAATAGAGGGCATTTGATACTTACCACCTGATTAATTGCCATCTTGTCAAATCAGGCTGAAAAATTGGTGCTTGTGTTGCAGGGACCTTGGTTTCTCATCAGGTACAGGATATATGAGACTTTTTTAACAAACAACATGAAACTCTGTTGGCGAAGTGGTGAACTGAACATCTCTAAGGATTCATCCTTGCCATTCTCAGAAATAATTTGAAGTCATCAACTTGACCTTAGCTTACTAAGCAGCAGGCACACTGCAAAAGACCCAATTTCTCACTTCTGTCATCTCCTTTCACATGTTGGTTTGGGGTTTTTTTTTAAGAATAGACTAATAATTCCAAGCCAAAACCTTGGTACTGTGAAATGGAATAGTAAAACTCAATTGATTTAAAGTCACCTAAGGTGAGTTTTTGAGGGTTTTCAGCAGACTTTTTGGCATCTTGTTTCTAGTTTGTCTTCTTGGAGTTCCTAAATGCCTACTAAAATTTGTAACTGTGGTGCAGGTACACAGATGGTAAATTGAAATCAAGCTTGCTTTTCTCAGTGTCTCTCTCAAAATGTTATAGACCATAAATTGAAAACTAGTTTTCCCTGTTATCTTCCATGCCTGCTGGGTTCTATTCTGCGAGAGTCAAATGGTGCAATTTGAAAAAACAGGCAAAATATAACGGGAAGCTGGGGTCCGATTCTAAGGAAAATAATCCTTAAACTATTTTACACTATTTACTCTGCTCTGATATTGAGGTGGAAGTTTATTTCCCTTTGCATCAGTTCCAATGAAATGCTAAATGCTCTTGATGAATGAAAACTAGAAAAAAAAAAAAAAGAAATGTTCAGCTCTAACATCAGAGAATAAAATTATATAGAGGTGATAAATCAATAACTTTTTGTTAGCTACTAAAAAAAAATTTAAATATTCATTTTTTTTCTAATCATAGTGGTGCAGTATTATATTAACAATTTAATAATAAAACTGAGCCAAAATACAGGTATCTGGAACATAAATCTTTTTTATAGTTACAATAAAATAAATATTTGAGTGATGCTGGCTTGCTTCTTGACTTCAGAACCATTCATTAACAAAAATAGGATGCTTATAATTCTTAGACATGTGTCAGGATGAGAAGTCGATGCCAAATTTATAAACAAAGATTTAATACGGTTTGTTTTGGAGGTACTGTAGTGATGACTTTCCCAACAGGAGATTGCTGAATGAAAATTCAATCTTGATATGAAAACCTCATACATAGCAAAGTGACAATAAACATGTTCATAGATTTTTTCATAAAGCTGATGAAGGCAACTAATTTCTGAAGAGGTCTGCAATAAAATAAAAATACAATAAGTTGGAATGAAGCCAGAGATATGTAATTGAAATATTTCAATGCAGAAGGTCTGGAAGGCAAAAACACAAACTTAAGATTTATTAAATGACAAGGAAAACTACATATCTAAAGCAACTGAACCAGCTTAAAAGTAGTTGGCTCTGCCCCTTCCAGTTTCTGGATTTGTGGATCACCTGACATTTTATTGCTTCTCACCTGACTCTTTATTGCTTGACCCTGTTTCCCTCTAAACAGTAGCAGATCCCTTTGTAAAACCAGCCTTTCAGCTCAGTGTGACAAAGAAATTTCTCCATTTCTACCTTCAGCAGACTTAATTCAAATTTTCACCAATCTTAACAGGAAAAGGATCAGGTTTTGCACAGTCACCACACAATCATCATCCCCATTCTGGTTGTTCAGTGCAATGAGCTGGTGGGATTGGTCCCTCTCTTAGTATTTTTTTTTTCCTTGGCTACCTTCCTTCCCATCACTCACTCCCTCCAAATTGCAAAGCCTGTAAGTAAAATAAACCAAAACTTTAAAGTCTCAACTTCGATGCAGATGGTGAAGGAGCAGCTAGCACAATACAAAATAAATAGCAGAAATCACAAAAATTTGTTCCCATACCAGAAACCCTAAATTAAATTTGGTTACCCAAGGACTAACAGCTTTCTCTGAATGCTGCACTGCAACTTAAAGATTCAATTAACTACTTCCATCATGCTGGTTTTGTACCACTGAAGTAGAACTGACT
Organism: Coloeus monedula; assembly: GCF_965178545.1. Classification (NCBI taxonomy): domain Eukaryota; kingdom Metazoa; phylum Chordata; class Aves; order Passeriformes; family Corvidae; genus Coloeus; species Coloeus monedula. The sequence goes on from NC_138785.1 coordinate 65,382,385, forward strand.
TCACATAAAGAAAGTCCAATCAATACAAAAGTGCAATCTCCTACGGTTTGGTTAAGCATGCTACCAAGTTGGTCAAGCTAATCAGAAAATTATGTCCCTAAATTCTTTGCAAGCAAGGCCAGCATCCTTCAGCAAGGACTGAAAGATTCACTTGATTCTATTATGACATAAACATAAGCAGCATTATCTTTCCCACGGGTGCTTTCAGGGCCTTTTTTACACATGACCATACAGAAGTGCTGTTTAAATTAAGGTGTCCTTAGTCTCTTCTAGCTCCTGAACTCAAATGATCCAGCTGTATCATCTCATGCAGCATTTAGGTTTTAAAGGTAGCATTGTTACTAGAAATGCAGGTGTAAAGTTGCTTGATACCTTCCTGACTGTCCCAAAAGACCAAATATTTTGAGTTATTTGAAGATTTCAAATGCTATCTAAACCAAATCATCTCACTGCTGTAACATGCTAGAGCCATGGGATGAAAGGAATGAGATTGTAATGAAACCCTAAAAGATGATAGAAAGGGAAGTTTAATTTCAAATTACACTCTGACTTTCCTAAGATCTTTGTCTTTCAGAAATGTCAAAAGCATCACACAGACCTTTACCTTGTGCTTTTAAATACTGTGGGAACCTCATTAATCATCCTGGGTGCGTTAGACATTCAAACTCCTCCTGATCAGACACTTTTTTTTTTTCCCTTGTGATTCACCAAAGCCTATAATCTACTATCTGATTTCAGGCTCTTTTATGAAGAAGATTTCCAGGTTTTCAACCCTGCTGTGTAAAGCCTCCCAGTTCCAATCTCAAATGTGATTAAGATAATTTGAATAGTTTTCCAAGCCTTGGGTGTTAGAAAAAATTTCTCAGTGTCACAGTAGTAGGGATGAGTATGGATGGTTTAATGGGCTTTTGTCTCTTAATAGGGGTCTAAACGTTGGCTGTGTAGCAGTGTGAAAAGTGTAGAAAGAAAATTGTTCCTCAGTATAATCAGGGTAATACCCAAACCAGAAAGCAATAATTCCTAGTAGATGAGAAGATTACAGAGCAGGTAAAAGAGTGATGAGAAAACATATGAAAGAGTATTTACCAGGCACCTGTGATCAAACCACTGCTCCCTTTCAGCCCTGCTGCTCAAGCCCAGCAGCAGCTCCTGGTAATGTTTGTTGAAATCTCTTCTTGTGTGAAAAAGTTGCTCTTTATGCACAGTCCCTTTCTCTCTTTTCACAATACACACAGGTTTGGATTTCTTCTCTTCATACATGCTTGCATGCCTCTCTAATAGAATGTGTTTAGTGCCATTTTATCATACAGAAGCCACTGCTTGTTTATACTTTTCCTTCAAGCTGTCATCTGGGTGAATGACTGTGAAGGCTTAAGTGAAACTAGCTCTTAGCGGCCTCCTGCAGTTACATGTTTGACATAAAAGGTCACAAGGAAGACATGGTAGAAAACATTTATACCTCTGTTTCCAAAAGCAATTAATTAAATATCTTACCTTTTTTCTAAGCAATGGGCACACATAGGCTTTTATATACACAGTTCAGTATGGTAATGTCCTTCCACCCAGAAATTCCAACCATTTCACTTCATTGGAAAGCTTCGAAAGTCCTGGACAAGCTCATCCCAAAGCCAGATAGAGTTCTCAATCTGTTCTTGCTTTTTTTTTTTTCAGTGTATTTATATGAGATGTGCAACTGAAAGTGAACCCTGGGAATTTTTCTATCAATTGAAGAGGACAGAGAAACTAGAGTCTAAATTTTATAGATGGTCATAGGGTCAACCATTATAAATCTCCCCTGAAGATCAAAAGAAAACTCCTTTATGACTCCTTTGCCTCCGTCTTTATTATGTGTATGTGCCATCACCTTGGTTTTATTGCTATTTTGTATGGATTTGGTGTAATTACTATTGGAAACATTATTCCTTTTACCACATTACTAATGACTTAGAAAAACATTAAAGTCTGCTGCAAAGGCTATCTATGCTAGAAAAACATAACATATGTTTTGAACATTGCAATAAGCCGGAATCTCCCTCAGTAAAGCATTTAGATCATCTTTTGTCAGAGATGGTTCATAATGATTTTTACTTTAGGCTGAAGAATGTAGTGGGTATGTTCTTTAAGATCCTTTCTTTACCTCAGGTGACTTAAAAGATTGCTCCTCAGCTAAATTATAGAAAGTTGTAGCTGAACCGTGACCGAGGAACACACCAAAGCCTCCCTGAGGAGTGAGACAGTTTAATTTCTGTACACTCAGCAGAGCTAACTAATTTAAACTGTTTCAATTTTTGTATTTTTAACTTCTTTTATTAAATGTTCCAAGACATTTATGAAAGGAAATTTTTGTGATTGCTTTGTTTCTTCTTAAATCTATAATGTTAAGAACACCATTCCCACAGCTCCCATGGGAGGTAGGGGAGAAGGAGGGAAAAGTCTGACACAAAGGCTCTAAAGCAGGAGTAATTTGCTTATGCCACCCACTCCTGCCCTTAGCCATGATGAGTCTTACACATACAGATTACTGTGGACAATAAAGGCCATTATGATAATGTAGTCTGACTCTGCACAACACGGACCAAAGACCTTCACCAATCATTTCTGCATCACGGCTGTAACACGAGGATGTAATCTGTCTTTTAAGAAAGCAGTCTAACTTGATTAGAAGAGCTATCACACCCCCTAATAAGTTGTGCTAACAGCTAGTTATCCTCTTTTCAAATTTGTGTATCCAAGTACATCAAGATCCAGTCTCTAAAATTTCAATCTCTGTACCCTGCATTGAAGAGTCACAATTCTTCCATAATTAAGTTCTACTTGATTGTGATCTTAATCTTTTAACCTTCTTTTGAATAGGCTAAATAGACTGATATTCATTATGCCCTCATGTTAAAACTAATTTTTCAGACCTCAAATCATTCTAGCTCTTTTCTCTTTGCCTTTTCTTTGAAATCCTGACCCAAGACAAGAGGAGGTTTTTCAGACAATGGTCTTATTTAAAGTCCCCATTCCAACAAAAAATCAATCATTACATTCACGTCAAGAAACCAACTGCTAAGAGCACTGGTGTGCTTCAACACTAAGGCATATCAGCATGGATAAACACTGAACCAAATAGTTAAGCCAAGAAATTAACTATCAGGACTTGGGGTAGGTTTTCTTCGTTATTGCACCGCTGCCTTAATGTCCAACAGCCTATAAATAAGCTTTTATTAAGCAAAGTGAGTTGAAGGCTAGAAATAACTGATATGATTAAACCTGTGCATTAATTCTGGTCAATTTATCCTTCAGACACACAATATTCCTAGTACCAAGGAAAATGAATTATGAGTATGGTGCTCTGTAGTTGTGTATTGGCCATTCTAGATAATGTATATAGAACATAAATGCATGATAGCTTGATCTCTGATCTACATTTCATAAAGTAGAGCCCCTATGATCAATTTACAAAGTAGATAGTTTACCTAATCCATGAAGGAACTTTATTTTCAAGCTGCCGTGGTGCTACAATATCCTGTGGTCACAGAAGAATGTGTAATGCTGATGATGACCAGGATTTCTTTAAATATCCCACCTGTTCGCCACATCCTAAAGCAGGTTATGTTCAAACTAACCACAGAGATCTCATCCAAATCAAAGTATCAAATATTTTTAGCCTTTTATATCTTTTAACATTAGGATTATTACCCATCTACAGAACTGCAACATATAAAGCTTCTCATTCACTTGGAAATTAGGACATTTTCTTTGATAAAAGACCCAGGTTCTTCTTGTGTCTTCCTCAGTTACAGAACCTAAAGATTATCTAGAAGATAGATGATACATTACTAGTGTTACTATCCCTTTTAATAATGTCAGTTTGAAAAGCATCAGATTTATCACATGGTGTTGTGAGGCCCCCACATTCACATCTGGTAGCTGTGGGTGCAGTTTAACAACATGGTGAGAGAAAGATATCCCTACCAGATCCCACAGTGTTACAGGAGATTCAGAGTGATAAACCTACACTAGTGATAACCACCCCTTCATGTCACATGCAGGAATTTCCTGATGCAGATCAGATAAGCTCCAGTGCACCTCCTTCCATATTCCTCTCTTCTACTATCCAGACTTTCCAGGTCCTTGTCATTTTTCCAGATTATATTTTTATGGCAACATCAAAAGTTACCAACTTGAGGCACAGCCTTGATGGGATAAACATTCCACAAACTTACAGATGGCATTTCAGCCCTGAGACATTTGACAGGTCAGATAAAAGATGGGGAAAAGGAAATTGCTGTTTTGGAATAAGGGCAGGGAATGGAGATACAGTTATCACTTAAAAAGATAACGATTCTGATGAAGTGATGAGAAATGAACAGAGAGCTCTTGATTTTCATTCAAACATAAGAAAATATTACTTTGCCTAGAAGTTAGATATGAGATTGTGGAATGAGTCCATCAACAAGGAAGTGTGGATTCAGCGAGGCTGGGGGTAGTGACAAAGCAGAACCACCCATTTTGTTCATTAGTAAAGCATTTTCAGGATGCTTACTTCTGATTAATTCTATGGGTTTGTGGTGAACAAAAGACTATTTTTACATTAATTAATTTTCTGAAATGATTAAAATACATTGCTTTGTATTTTCTAAAAAATATTTCTGTATAAAATCTCTATAGAAACTATGTATTCCAGAAGACGAAGGTTAGCAAGCTCATAGGCAATTGAAACCAGGAATTTATAATCCAAGAGGCTGGGAAAGCTCAAAAAAAGGGTGCTACCAACCCTACTTGTAATATGATCAAAGGGAAAAAATCTGCTAGAGATCAGAAGAGGAGTGTGTGTTCTTCAAAGACAAAATGGCTTGAAATTCAGAAGCTAGTTGTAAAAGTGATGGCACATAAATTGATCTAAAGTTCAATAGGGTGCACAAATGCTGGGAAAAAGTCTCCAGGACAAAAAAGGCATAGTGACTCCTGTAGTTTGTCTCAGCTCCAAAAATATTCCAAAAAATCTTTTAGAAGCACTTAGCACAATGATTGTGTCGTGGGTATGCCGTGGACAGCTGCCAGACACCCACCCAGCCACTCTCTGATTCTCCCTCCTTAAGAACTCTCTGATTCTTCCTCCTTAAGGAAAAAGCAGAGATCAGTCACCAATTACTATCATGGGGAAAAAAGATTAGACTTGAGGAAAAAATAATATCATTTAAATAGATTTGGACAGTGAGAAACAAAGACAAAGCAAATTTCTCCCCATCCCTCCTTTTTCCCAGGGCCAGGTTCACTTCTTCATTCCTGACTCCCCTAATTCCTCCTCTCTGAGAAGAATGGGCAAATGGGGAATGGAGATTTATGGTCAGTCCATAGCAGGTCCTCTCTACAGCTGCTTCCTACTCACAATTTTCACCTCCAAGTGTCGGTTTTCCACAGACAGCAGCTTCCTTCAGGTAGTACTCACCTGCCCTGGTGTGGGGTTCTCCCTCCATGGGTTGCAGTGCAGATATCTGCTGTGACATTATCCTCCATGTGCTGCAGGGCAGTCTCTGCTCTGGTCCTGGAGCACCTCCTCTCCCTCCTGCTCCACTGACCTGGGTGCTTGAAGAGCTGTTTCTCACATTTCTTTCATCACTTTCTTGTGTGTCATCTTGTTCTATCTTAAATACATTTTCCCAGAGGCACCAGCAGCTTGGCTCACGGCTCAGGTGTGTCCTGCAGTGGTCTGAGGGGCCTGGCTGGAGCTGCCCGTGTTCAGCACACACCACCCCAGCCTCTTTTAGCAGAGGCCAACCCTGCAGCTCCCCACTGCCAACACCTTGCTGCAGACACCCAATGCTCCAGGTTTTTAGCAGCTCTGCAAGGAACTGAAACAGTTCTGATCTAAAACTGAAGGATTTTGCTATGTGTATGGTGCTTGAATATAAAAATTCAAAGAATGAGTGACTGCTTCATTGTGAGCTATTGAATCCCTGGAGCATCTTAAACAGGATGCATGTGCTCTCCCTTGGCATGGGTGTCCTCTGTCTGGCTGTCTTCCATCAGCTATAAGGCTGGATGCAGAAGTGGCCATTTGCAAACTTTATGGGATCTGTAGTCTTGGAAGAAAGAGTAGACTTCTCCTAGTGGAGCAATTTGCATGAAAATCTAGAGATTTCTTGTTTCTTTGCTCATCAGGCCCTTTATGTTCTGATGTATAGGGCTGAATATGGGGAAGGATTTGATAATTTCAGAGCCTAGCCCCTAAAAAGTAACTTTTCTGTTTGAAAGTGAGTGCTAAATTACGAGAATTACAAGGCAATGAAGAGGATCTCCATGTGATTGTTGGAATTTCATAGCCAAATTCCATTTCAGTGTGAATCACTTCTACTCACAGATCACCTGTCTCAGTGATCATATTCAAAGGCTCAATAAAAGGAGTAAGAATGTCTACCAGATGCCTCCAAACGTTTGCTCAGTTCTCCCTGTGCAGTGGCTTGAACAAATTATTGCATCCCAGCTCACCCACTTCTGCTCTTTTCCTCTCACATGGTGGCATTGACCTTCACCCCTGAGACAACCTGATTAACAAGGTTAGAGAGATGCAGGGGATGCTGCAGAGAGATGCAAGGTTGCATTGTACAGGCTCTGCACAGCACATGTGCAGAGTGGGGCATATTCTGGGGAGTGAAATACCTGCAGCACACGGTGACATTGTTTCACTGCTTATGTCATTGCAGGTTGTGTTTCAAGCATGCAGAAGGGCAGGTCTCTGATGTAGGATACCTACACTGAATCCTGGATTCTTCTGGGTTTTTTTGTTTTGGTGTTGTTTTTTTTCCTAAGTGTGAAATCTTATTTACATATTAGACTAGATTGTGACTCTTGCAAGTTTTCTAAATCATTGGGCCAGCTTCCAATCCAAAAGAGAAACAATGAACCAGATTTCTTAGATGAGCCTATGTGTTTATGTGAAATGTTTACCAGTCCTTGTTGTTTGGACAAGAGAGATCATTGCATTGCTTGCCTGCCGGGAGGAACAAAGAGAAATTGGTTTAATTTGGAAGAGAGAAGGCTCTGCCTGGATGCTAGGAAAAGCTTTGTAGCTGATATGGGGGCAAGAGCCCAACTCAGGACAATATGTCATAGAAGGCTTTCAAGAAGAGGCTGGGCAGCAGCTGCAAGGGCTGCTGCACCAGACCTGGGATATGCCCTCAACAGTCTTTTGAAGTTTTTGGTTTTATTGTTTACTTTGTGCAAACCATAAATAACTAGTGTTTAATCCTAAAGTCCACAGAAAGACATTTTATTTTTTCCCCGGTTAAATATTTCAGAAAACAAAACCAAAAAACAAACAAAAAAAACCCCAAACAACCAAAATTAACCCTCCAAACCAAAGCCTGCTCAATGAAAGAACAGCACTGATTTTGATGAGTTGATGAGTAGTTCAGTCTGGGCTTTCATAGCTCTTGGACTAGCTCCATGACTTTTGAGATGAGAAAGGCTATTCTTTCCACAGATCTAAAGGAGGAGCCTCCCTACACTGTGTCAGACTTTAGGGCTGCTTGTTACACAGAAATACTTGTGAAGGCACCTGGTGCTGTGATACCAAATTGCAGGTGGAGCTGCATGTTTATCTTTTTATCCCCTCCTCTGCAATGTCCTAATCTTTTTCAGTCCCTCTTGCAGCACTTTTGTGCCTACCTCCAGGATCTGAATTTCACTGTTCCAAATCTTCAAAATCATTGCAACATTATGAATTTCCATCTAGGTACACCTATTGTGGCAATGCCAATGATGTGCCTCTGCTGCCTACATTTCTCTGAAATAGGATTTTCTTTCAGATGACTGCAGAACATCTATTTAACTAAATGATAAAGCAAGACAATTCAGTGGCAAAGCCAACTGATGTGTATAATCAAGGAAAACTGAGGCCTTTTCCTTCCAAGCAGATCTGGCAATTTTCAAACCAATCTTGTTAATCAAACAAAACCAGGTGTGGGAGCTAAAAATAGAGCTGTAAACTTAAATACATTTTGTTCTGATAAAAAATTTGTGTCACTTTTCTTTCTCCCAGAGGAATTTTAAGCAGACTGTAAGAGAAACTGAATTAGAGAAGGTTGCAAGGTTCTGCACAAATGTGAATTAGAAACTTTCTCCATAACAAGGATAATTTTGAAACTATTAGCAAAAAAATGTACGCTTTGAAAACCATTAAAATCTACAATATGATAGCAAAATATGTAAAGTAATTTTAAATTACATTACAAAATCCACTTTACATTTAAAAAATAAAGTGGATTACTTAATGTTTAGAGCTATGTGAACTAGACACAAGAAAGATTTTATTGCTGTTTCTATTTAATGTCATAGAAACATGAGGCTCCATATAATTGAGCCCTCATTGTCAGGCATGGTAGGAGTGAAAAGCAATTATTTACTGAGGAAAAAAAAAGGATAGAAAGAGATTTAAGAGTATGTATTCATACACATATGGGTAGAGTAAGGTAATTAGAGTAACTGCCTGAAATGTTTCAACACAAAGAGGTTTTTGCATTATCTGAAAGGATATTTCAGACATCTGAGTGTGTCCCTCCATGTGGGCCTGTCTGTAAAAGGGCAGCCTCTAAAAGACAGATTTATGGAATGACATGAGGAATACTTTACTCTCTGCTAGCAAATAACTAGAGACCATTGCTGAGGCCTGACTCATCCTGCTGTTAACAAGGGGCAGCTTTGTAGGCTTCTGTAGAACAATGCTTTGTGAAAGGTGCAATGGGGAATAAAAGGTGCTGGACTAGTAACACCTGAGTTTATCAGATGTTTAACTCCACTGATTCTCAAATAGAGCCAGTAAACCAGACCCTCACTCTGAGGAGTCTAATTTTTCTATCAGAATGAATCTGCTTTGATATATCAGAGAAAGGTGAGCATAAGTGTCACTAGTGACTGAATTTGGTTTGTATGTTACTGTATCTTTTTCATTAATTTCAGTTTGGAACAATAAACATTAGGCCATTTTGCAATATTTGCTTTTGTATGCTACAGTACGAATGCAAGAGACCTGACTTTGTCCTGAATGCTTACACAGATGTGCACACAAGGAAAGGTTTTACTTCTTGGAGTGTAAATGCTTACAAGAGGAGGCAAGAACATAAGGCTTAGAACAATGAGCAATCTGGATGCCAACCACACCCGATGCCAACTGCCTTTATGAGCATTATCAAATCAAAGGGAGAATGTGCTAAAGGGAATAGGGATGATTCAACTCATGGAAAACTGAGGGCAGCATAACGCATACTTTGATCCTATGGCAACTGAATTATTTAGATTGAAGATTGGAAAATGATCTGTCTGCAGAATTTCACTAACAATCTCAAAACCAAAGAGCATTTAATTTCCTTATTTCCCTACCTCGGTCAATGGATGAAAACTAACAGTAGGACAAAAAAGAATGAAATTTTTTATTATTATTCAGTAAGGATTCTTTAAATGTACAATGCTAAGCCTCTTCCGGAGGGAGAGAGCAAAATATAGGGATGAAACTGGCATCAGAGGTTAATACTCCCTGTGATACAGAGGGAGTATTTATTAGAGCAGTAGTGGAACGAATCCTTCATAAAGAGCCTCTTGGACATGCCATCAGGTATTGGTGAAATCCTGTGGCTGCACAATCTGTTAGGACAAACAAGCTTTGCTTGTGAAGGCTCTGCCACAAGCATTTGCAGATGTCAGGTTTCATCTCCTCTGCCTGTAAGACCTGAAAGCAGCGTGAGGCTGAGGCCCCTCAGCAGATGTGCCCTTATGTGATCTCACCCAATATATGCAGGAATTAATACATCATGAGATTTTTTTGCTTATCCTCCCTGCAAGACTTTAGCATGAAAGTTCCCCAAGCAGCCATGCTTTTTATTCTCTGCTACAACCTGGTCTGAGACACAGGGGTGGTTTGCTGAGACTCCTCAAGTGGCCATTCCTCATTCTTGCTTTATAGCAAATTAAATTCAGCCAAAACTGTGTCCACAGCCATTACTCACACAAAACCATATGGGAATAGGTTAATATCTCCCTTCTCCCACCTGCTTTTTGGGGCTGTGGAAGGTTTTCCTTCACGTTCTCAAGGTGAGTTGTTGCCTGGGCAGACAGCTGTGCTATGAGCTCTGCTCCTGTGTGCACCTCTAGCTTGGTGTAGTCAAAACTGTTGCCCACCAGAACTTTTGTGATTTTTCTTCCTGCTTTAGACTGAGCATTAGAGAATCCATGCCTGAAGCTCAGGTCTTCCCTTTCTTTCAGTGAATGCTTTAAGTCTTAGGTTCCTGTCTTACACTTTATTCTGGGTGAAATTATACTTGAATTATTCTCTGTATGGAGGAAGAGTTTCCACCTGTGAACAAGAGTGGCTCTCCCCTGTTAGATTATCCTGGAGATTGTGGTTAAAGGAAAGCCCTGAGAAATATGTTCCAGATTTCTTCTGCATAGAAATTGAGTAACAGACAAAAAAGCATAAATTCTACCCCTAATTTACCTTTCCTGTAAATACCAAGGAGATGTAGGTGTCCTCGTAAAGATCAATTAGCTGCCCAACACCTGGACAATATACTTTCCTACCCCATCCATCCTCCCAAGATTTTCCCAGCAGCATTGCAGTTAGCATGCATTTTGTTGCAGATGCTCATTCATACTCTCCCACTCTGCATGAGCTTTCTGCCCTCATCTAATATAATGTATAGGGGAGAAAATGGTTTAATTTGTGAGTTGGTGAATCCATAGAGTTCAGCACAGAGAATAAATCTGTGATAGGCAACGCTGTTCAGAGAGGTACCTGGTTATATCTGTGAGTGTTGCCACTGTCTCATATAAAATTTTCTTGTTTTAAAGTTTAAATCCATACCTCTGTTTGTCCACAGAGTTATTTTTCTTACAGCCTTACATCTAGAGTGTGACCGAAGGATTTACTTGTTGTAGTCGCTAGATTTAGCTTAGCAGGCTGCAGCTTTCCTGAGAGCTCAGCGGAGATGCTTAGGGCAGTGTGACTATCATCACACTCCCGGAGTCCATTTCGGAGGACCCCGCGGTCTTGCTCCGGCAGCTGCCAGTGCTACAACCAGTGATGGCAAAGGAGGTGAGAACAGTCTCCCAGGAGGGTTTGAGATTACTTTAATTACACCTTCTCCCAGCGACCCTCAGAGGCAGACAGACCCTGTGGTCTGGGCACAGGGGTCTTTTCTCAGGGGCAGTCCCTGGGCGGGGTTGGGGTACAGGAACCAACAGGGAGAGCCCGAGGGAGTGGCCAGGGCTGGGGGCCGGGGAGAGCGGGAGGCGGAACGTGGCATCAGAAAAGCGCTGGGTACACAGGTCACCCCATTTACTGACACGACGTATATGTTGGTATAAAAACATTATTACACGACCATTTTAGACCTACCAGAAGTGTATCCTTAACTAAGTCTTTCTTAGTGTCCTGGGAATACTTCGTATGTGGGATTACGCACTCCTGAGCTATCAGGGAACATGCGTGCAAGGGCACATGATATAAATAAAACTCTGATGCAAAAAGGTTCAGAATAGAGCTCTTAACAGAGATGTTTCCTACAGGCAGCCCTTGGCATCGGCTTTGTTCACAAACACCCCATGATCTTACAGAAAAAGAATTTAGCATCTAAGCACTTGATGTGTTTAGAAATGCAAATATCTTTGTCCCTGGCATTTGTGATGGCTTGTCAGATTTCGGTTGCTGTAAGTGCGTGAAAAAATACTCAGCAAAATGACCTCCTTTTGCTTTTGTTAATACAGTATCCCAAAATTGTCTCTCCTGTTCTAGTTTCTACTTCCTTGAGTCAAGCCCAATTATCCCTGCAGCTTTCCAGCTGAATGAACAATATCTCAGGGGACTGCTCACCTTTGTACACTGAAGCACAAATGCACACACTGCTCATCTGTCAATCAACAGGTCTTTAATAACTATGGTACACAAAGAAATCTTGTAATCATGAAACAGGCTATGTCTAAATCTACTCTGAACCCTCTTCATGTCCTCTCAACCCTCAGAAAACTAAAGCAGATTTTGATCCACTTGTTGGGAAGGGGGTAATTTTGGCTTCAGTAAATCCTTGTGCTATTTGTTAAATGTTAAAACATTATCTCTCTGAACCTCTCTGACGAGGAAAGCAGGTAGGATTAGAAACTCTCACTTCTTTCATTGTCACCAGCTACTCAAGTGCTTTTTTACAATGACGTAGTTGAACCAAACCGATTCCTACCAGCATTAGTACAACATGCCCCAGCATAAGCAGAAATGTCCTTAAAGTTGTCCAGCTTATGAATTATGATTAAGAGCATATTTGCCACTTGCTGGGGATCATGGTGGGGAGATTCCTGAGGGGCCACTGATATCCAATGTCCCAGGCCACTATCTTTTTGTGATTTTATCCCTTTTCACCAACTGACCAGATGAGCAGACATCTTTAAATACAACTGTTGTGGCTGGTAAACTGAAGGCTCCACAGGGTCCCTCCCCAGTGCCTGCCTTTTCCTGTGCTCAACGATGACATAAGGACACTCAAAGCAACTTGTCCTTTTCAGCCAGACTAAGAAGCCTGTCCCCTTGTAAAGGCTTTGCTTTGTGAGCCGAGGCCACAGACTTCTTTCAAGTAGCTCTCCTACTGAGGAGCCTAGGGGGGAAGTGATGGATGCTGTGGCTTGTGAGGTTGTTGGTGGTGTTTGGCCAGGGCATTGATGTTAGTTATTTTCATCAAGTTTTTGCAAGCTCTCAGAGAAAAAGAAATTTAATATACTGCAGTAAGAGTGGAATTTCCTAGGTGAAATTTGTTACCAGCGTAACTTCATATAAATATATCAGCAGGGAATTTGTCCCAAAGCCTTTTTTAAATACGAGAGTTTTCAGAAGCTTTTGGTGACAAAGACAGTTAAAGAGGCTAATTAAATAATAGCTCTCCTAAAGTCAACTGGAAATTGCCTTTGACATGGGAATTCATCTGTGCCAATAATTAAAGCCTACTGGGGAGAAGGTGAACTAAAAAGAAATAAAAGTGTCATGACTACTGGCAGGCAAGTAGATAAAATTCAGTAGCTTAGCTTGAAACACACATTCACTATTATAAATGAAGTTTAAGTTTTCCCTCTCCGTTCTGGAATGGATTCTGTTCTACACATCCCACCCTGAGAAGAAAACTCTTGTTTTTCCTTTTGGACTTCTCCCCTATACCTAATACATTATCATTACAGCTTGAAATCTCATATCCATATACCAAGAAACAGCTTCCATATCTATCAGACTGAGATGAAAGTATTTGGATCATGCACTAAATGTATACACTTTATCTGAACAATATAATACTCACTATTGTTCACTATACAGAACACAAGAAATCTATAATACCAATTCTGTAGAAGGTTCTAAACCAACTTTCTGAATCTGTGCCCTCTTGAATGTTTTCTGTTCACCATCTAGCTCTGAATTTTGTGCCATGAAACAATTGCTGTAGTATTGTGTAAAAGGCATTCCCTCTTGAAGTTAATAAAAAAATGCCTCACTAGGTTTTACTGGCACAAATTTTTTTGAAAAATGACATTCTCTTCTTAATAATGATCTTTCCAGCTGCATTTTAGAAGATAAAAATATAAAGCAATCTGTGCTTTAGTAATAATGATTTTTTATGTCTCCTTTTTAGTAAAATATTTCACCCATGCATATGATTAAAAAGTCATCTTGCTGATCAGTTGGCTTTAGAGATGTCACAAATTTTTCTTCAAGCAATGTACAGTAGATGAACCTGAACAGTTTATACTGATTGAATGATAGTAAATGTTTTATTGATTGGACATATTATGAAAACACAAATTATTGATGGCAGGGAATGAATAAAAATGGTATTATATTATGACAGCAAAAGATTTCCTGAAATTATTTTCAAAAGCTGCTAAACCATAACAATAGAAATTGGTTATAATCCAAGCAAAGAGATTTAACATAGTGCTTTTTGCTTGGGATCTGATACAAGATTTTCAAAACCCAAAGTTACACCTTAATGTCTAAAGTTACATATTTTTAGTCCAGACTTAAGTTACCTAAATTCTAACCTTGAGTTTTTTCCCTGCTGATGGAGCGAGTCTTTCTAAAAAAACCAGTGTTCATTGTCTGAAGCAGAAAATGCTGTGTTGTAGCCCTGTGCTTGGGTAGTCTGCCCTGTGAGCATTGTGGTTTGTCAAGTTAACCTTGGGGAAATCCAGATTCTGACAAAGGCATTACAAAATTTACTCTTAGTCAAGATTAAAACCAAGGGCAGGAAAATGCCTATCAGGTACTCGGATTATCACCTCTGAGCTCAAATGGAAAACAAGGGTTTCTAGTCTAGAAACCTTGATACCTCGTTAAAAAAATAAAATCTCTGACAACAAGTGACTTATTAGTCACCAGAAATTTTCATTCCAGTCTTCCTACTGTTTGTCTTGTTTGGATTTTAAGAACTTTTTCAAGAAAAAAAGATTGTTAAAGTCTTACTTTTTGCAGGTATGGGTCTTTTGGGTGATTATTTTCTCCATACTTCTGTAATTAAATAGGAAAAAAAAATAAAACTAGGAAGGCAGGTGCAAAGGAACAAAATCTAGAGAAAGGAGCCTTAAGTTATATGGTTTGGGAGAGTTTTTCTCAATCAATACTGATTTTTGTTTTCCATTTGGTAAAAAATACCAAGAAATACTACAATGGTAAAAAACATTGTCAAAATAGGAAAATAATGCTGAAAACTAGCTCCAGTTCTCCTGCTGGGCAGCCAGTGGTACAAAAAAGTGTTCCACTTCTGTTAGTTGTTGTTAATTGTTGCTAATTGTTTTCATCAAAATGTCTTTGAAAACTGACTATAATCTGTGGGGTGGCATAGAGGAAAATCTTCCCCATTTTCTAGCATTATGGATATATGTAAATGAAACCTTGCTATGAGAATAAACACATCATAACCTCGGGAGACACAGTATAAAAACCCCTATAGAAACAGGAGTGAAAGACTCTCATCCTCTTTAGTGATAGCTTCTTTCCTTCCTTCCTTTCCATCCTGATCAGATGGTCCTTCTAGTAACACCTCCACCCACCTCTCAAAGCTGCTCACAATATCCAGGGTTTCAGTGGAAGTCTGTCCCCCCTCCCAAGGGATTTCCTTCCTTCATCCTGTCAGGCAGGATGAGCGGCTGGCCTGGCTCAGAGCTTTGGTTGGGTTCGACTGGGCAGCCCACTCAGTTCAGTTCCTGCCCTTCGGTGTTCCTGAAAACTGCTGCTACCTATCACACCAGCCTGGGTGCTCTCTTCCACAAAACCCTCTATCAGCTCTGTCAGACAGCTCTCAGAGCAGAGGAGGCCTCAGCTATCAAGGCAGCTGAACACAGTAGATGTGTAAAAATAAACTCCACCTTTCTAAGGTAGGAGCTCTTTGCCTTTCCCTTCTCTGAGCCCCAGAATTCAACTGTGATGATGGATCAGTTCTGGAGGAACCATGAATGGTTGGCCCATGCAAAATGAATGTTCTTTGACAGCATGTCTCCATTTCATGAATGTATGATACTTTCTGCCCTTCAGTCTCTGAACAGGATTTGTTAATCAATACCACAAGGCTATATTGCAGCAAAAGAAGACTAGAGCTATAAATTCTTCAGTATTTCTCTACCTGATTTTGCAAGAACCAGTGTTATAAGAATTGTGCTTTGTGGTTATGTATGGTGAATCTGTTTGTTTCTACTAGACTATTGCAATCATAACTTCAGCAAAACCACATTACAATTTTAACAGCCCAGTTGACCTAAACACTAATTTTCTCAGTACCTTTGGGGTTGAAATGTCACATACTGTTTTCCTGCACAGAACTGAAGCTTTTCTAAAAAAATAGAGGAGAATACACCCAAATAATCTGCGTTGGATAATTTAATCAGTGATTAAATGATGTCTATTTTGCAGGCTGGTTTCTCCTAGGCCCCATTTGGAAGGTGTGGTTGCGGGACTAGCAGCCATCTGTAGCTGGTGCACACTGAAGAACCAGTATTCTCTTTTTTATGTATTACTCAAATTTATCCCCAGATGCACTTATCTCAAGAAAGAATTGTTTTACAGTGTTTCAGATCTCTGAATCAAAAAGATAATAAGGCAGCAGCATCTCTTTTACTTCGGGGAGGTGCAGTTGTGAGTGATAGGAGTGAGCCTGCTTGTGTTCCTGAGCTCTAAGATCAGTTAATTCAATTGCAATGCAGGACTCGTCTACGTGAAATGAACAGGAGTCTGTAAATGCCAGCTCACAGTCATCTTGCTGCTTTATTTCCTTGCACTCACTGTACTTTTGTAGGGGGTTTGTGAAACGGGCAAGAAACATAAGAAACATGAAGGAAGAAAAAGAGAAAGGGGCATTCATTAAAAAAAGTAAAATGATAATTAATGGGTATTAAAGAGAAGCAGTCAGGGGCCTATAAACCCACTATCCCATCATTAAGGCAATTCAGTTACAGAGAGTGCACAGGCAATTACATTCTTGCCAAGGGACCCTGAGGCTATTAATGGAAATATTTACCTGACACTGTGTGTGTGTTTGCTCCTTAAAAAGGAATAAAAATAGAACTTAAACACAAAATCAGACTTTAAAAAGGACATGACAAATTTATGTATACATTAAATCAATCTAAGTGGACAATTTACTGTTTTAACAATACCAAATAAAAACATACTGTTATCCTGAACTGTACTTTATTTTTCCACAGTGTAATTACTGAAGTGTATGAGTTGAATATTCAGCTAACATGTAAAGAAATCACTCATCATTTGTTTTGACCGTCAAAGGTTTAAAAATGGCTTATTTCTGATATTTTAATCTTGGGACATATGTAGTTCTCATTGTAGGATGTGCAATTGCTTGGGAAATAGTTATAAAAATAACTTCAAAGAACAGAAACAGAGCACACTGATTTAGAGGCCTCACGAGTGCAGTTTTCTGGATATACGTAGACAAAATGTTGACATTTATCATTCCAGAGGTTTTTTTCACATTCAGACAATTTGTCATTATTTGTATCCTGAGCAGGAATCAGCTTCTAAGCATTGCACATAAGAAACCCCAAAACAGAACCTGTTTTAGAAACATCAAAATCTCAATGCAAGCACTGTTTCCCAGAGTCCCAGCTCCTGCAGAGATTAAAACCTCCTTCCCAACACTGTACCACAGACAGCGAGAGGTTTCTGCACTGAATGTTTACAAATAATAGGAATGTAAGGAAAGCAACAAAATGTAAGGCAAAAGATTTCATCTAGAAATTGTTCTGGCCTTTAGATGAAATCATAGAATTATTTAGGTTGGAAAAGACCCTTGAGTCCAACCATTAACTCAGCACTGCTGAGTCCACCACTGAACCATGTCCCTAAGTGCCACATCTACACCTCTTTTAAATTCTTCCAGGGTGGTGACTCAACTGCTTCCCTGGGCAGGCTGTTCCAATGCTTGGTAGCCCTTTAGGTGAAGAAATTTTTCAGAATAGTCAGTCAAATAGTTGTTCCACTGGTGCAACTTGAGGACATCTCCTCTTGTCCTTTCACCTGTTACCTGGGAAAGGCGACTGACACATCACTGAAAAATGGTCAGTTCTGTAATATCTTCTGTAGGTACATCAAATAGCAAACTCAAAGTTTTTAGAGGTACTTCAGTTGAGTTAGATATAAAAGCAGACATTGATGATGCATACTGCAACCATCACCACTTCAAGTCATTTAAAACAAAGCCAGAGGACAGATGAACTCCTTAGTGCATGGTACCTCTGTGACTATCTTCAAGTTTTTATTATAGAATGATCTAGGATCTTTATTATATAACGATCTAGGACTTCTGTAGCACTTTTTTTGTTCATAACTTTCAAAAGTATTTATGAATGAAGTAATATTGTGAACATCCTGTGCATGAAAGATTCAAAGGTTCAAAGGCTCAAAGCATATAGCACTCTGGGCTAGAGACCAGCAATGGAACTAGATAAAAATCCTTGTCCAAGGCTTTATAATTTCTCCATTTGCTGTTAACTTTATAAAACAATGCTAAAACTTTTGGGCCCAGAAGTGACACTTTTACCTTACACCTTTATCAAAGGTTAAATAAAACTGCTGGGATTTAAAAGTATTTTTGGAGTCACCATCATGACAGAAGAGAGTCTCAAAGGGCTTTCTGAACTTTCTGAAGCCAGGTGGAAGTGCAAATAATATCAGGTGCTTTTAAGATACACTGGAACTTTGTAAAAGCAGTGGAGATGGGCAGAAAGAAATGGGGTTGATAACTAAACAGAACAGCACATTTATCAGCTGTAGCAATGGGACCTCTATGCTGTTGATCCCATGAACAAGCTCAGTGAGGAACAAATGTAGCCTGTGGCTTCATCATGCTGTTGATTCACCTCTGCCTCACCCACGTGGGCTTCAGCTGCCTCAGTGATGTCCACAGACCAGAGACTCCAGCAAGCAGCTGCTCACACCTTGCGGCAGATTTGGCCCCAGGAATCTCGTTTCTTTCTTGAGGGGACACAGAGAGGAATTATATACTCTATGTTGTACTTCTTCAAGCTGCATCAAGGATTATAATGGTATTTTACGAGCATTTTCTGTCCCTGTGATATATTTAGTGGCAATCAAATAACTTATAACCTTATAACTTACAATAACAAGTATAACAAAGCTTATAACTAATATACAACTGTATTGCCATGCCATACATTAGCATCTGCATTGTAGTCCTGGAGAAACATTACTGGCATTTTGAAAGGAAGAAAAGGATTTTCAATTCCAGATGTGACTACATATTCATAAATTCTTCAGCTAGCCCCTGATCCTCTGAAATGGCACTTCTACAGAAAGGTCAGATACCTTCCATCCAAAAATGAATGAGGAATGAAGCAACATGTGTCATGCCAGAGATTTTCCAGTACTGAGGCTTTAACTAAAGTCTTCAGCTGTTATGGAAATACAGCCATTTCCTTGTTGTTTTCATCCCACCCACAGCAGCTATGGTGTGACTTGGTGCTTTATGAACTACATTCTTCACCGTTTCAGAGTCAGTAGGTCAGAAAGACACATTTGACCTACTGGACATAAATGTAGTTTGTTTTACTTGGGAAAAACAGACAAACAAACCTAAAGCAATATTTTGTCTGGAATTCTAAGGAAAATGCCTGTAAATACTTGTATGTGTATGTGCCTATACAGTGCTAAGAACTGGTGGGGAGTGGGATTTAGCAGGGGAGGGAAGATGGTGTAGAGCTCTCTAGTTACTAAATTAATTTTAAACAGAAAAGGTTTGTGCCCTGGATCCAGCCAAATGTGTGTTAGACAGAATTTGCAGATATAAAAGTTCTAGAGTGCTAAAGATTCAAATGGCCTAAGGATTTGCCCACGTATAGCGATATATGTGCATCTTTCTGTAGAATATAATTTTGATCCTATCCAGATATTAGGACCTTTCTTTTGTTTATTACTAGGAAGAAACAGGTCTCAGAATCATAGGCTAATTCAGGTTGGAAGGGACCTCAGAATGCCTCAAGTCCAGTCTCAGGCTCAAAGCAGGGTCACTTGTGAGGCCAGACCAGGTTACTCAGGGCATTATCCACTTGTGTCTTGAAAACCTCTGAGGACAGACAGTACAGCCTTTCTGGGCAAATGAGATATTTTATTAAATAACACATGAAACCTCAGCGATAAGTCAATGCATTGAGTTAATTGAGACAATGAAATGGTTAATTTGCACCCTAAATTCCTAATGTCTCTTTAATATGTTTATTCCTATTTTTTTCTGCCTTGGCAAAGTAGAAAAGGAAAAGCTATTTTTGTAGTCCTGTAAAATACCTTCTGTCGATTTCTCTCTCCTCTGAAGAAGGAGGAAAAAGAGCACAATTTCTGTGACTAATTAATAGTAACTTTTACCCAGCAGAAATCTATTTAACACACAAAATGTTATGACACTTTTTGAAAACATTGTAGCCTGAGGCCAGCCTCAACCTATGTGACCATCAGTTATCCCTAGCTGGAAATGGCAGAATTAGGTAAGAATGAATTGCTGCTGAGGTTCCTTTTCAGGTTCCTTTTCCTTTCACATTTTCTATGCATGACTACATTTTTTAAAAATTACTTTTACTCCTTTTTTTTTTTTTTTCTTTAAGACTAGATTTGGGGACAATCCCACTCCTTATTGTGAAAAGTATGAGTTTGACAGACATTGACTGGCACTTCTGAAGGTGGTAAACACTGTCAGGAACCCTCCTCTGTAGAAAACATACACCTGGAACTCAAGTTCCCTCTATAGTCATAATTTTGCCTGAGAAATATACACAGAGTAGCCCCAAATGTTTGTTCCCAACAGTATTTCCAGTTAGGGCATTCATCATGCCTAGTGTTGGAATCGTGTGTGCTATTTCTTGACTCTTAAACATTTATTTTTCATTGAGTTTCCAGGTAATTTCTGTATTATTGAAGAGAGAGGTTCAGTAACCTCAAGGGAGACGATCTTCAAAGTCTGAGAAAAGTCTGATCTAGTGATCCAAACTGTATCCTGAGAGACCTGCACTAAAAGAAATGGGACATATGAAAGATCCCCGGGGTTATAATTTTTTCTTTTTTTTTAAATTTACCTGAATTTGAGCCTTAACACGTAAATAAGATTGGCTGTATCAATGGACTAGTTTGGGGGAATCTTCGGTCATTTATTTTTTTAATAGTATTTATGATTTCTGTACTTTGCCAGGAGTACAGAAAAAGTCCACCCCTCTGGGGTATAAGTCGTAGGTCAGTTATGCCCTGAGGGTACTTGTTCAATGAACAATAAATACAAGAATCTAGAAATGGTAGTGTGAATCCAGCACTAGTGAATAAAACCCCAGAGTCCTTAAAGATATGGCAGCAATATCAGTGCTTCCCTACAAACTGGAGGTAGTGCCTTCTTTTTTCCTTATTCTGCAATATCCAAACTGCATGAACTCCCTACCAGATGGGGACAAGCAAAGGAGAAACACATTGAGTTTGTGTATCCTGATGGGATTTGTGTGCAAGTTCTGTGGACCTATGGCAGTCACAGAGGCAGAAGCAGAACTTTAGAGCACAGGTGGGATTTTATACACTGGAGTTAGCAGGGCCCTGACAATCAATAGTGGGTTTGCAACTGGAAAGATCCACATAAAACAGAAGGGTTTTACAATACACCTACCTAAATGCCATTAATCTTTTAGTTTCTCATCAGATAAAAGGGCATGGCAGTCACTCCTTAATGCATAAAGGCACTGACAAAGTATAACAAGTTATGAAGCACTTAGATACTGTGATAATGGAGCTGAGCTGAGTGTCCATAAACCCAGGGGCCCGAGCTGCCAGGGCCCAGGAGCCTGGAAGTCTCGGCTTCCCGGCACCTCACCCAGCAGTCTGCCCAGGAGCCAGGCAGCCAAGCCAGTGAGCAGTCTGGCCCCCAGAAGCTGATTAAAGGTCTCCTGGTTTCCATTATACATGGGGTAAACCAGACACATTCTTTAAAGAACAATCAGATTTCATCAAAATGCATTCTTTTTTTTACAGGAAAACATGCCATCCAGGAATCTTTAATCACTTCTATTGCTTATTGTGTTCTTAAAAAAACACAGCATGTTTCTCTGATGTACCATGTGTCAGATCCAAAGCAGCATCTGATGGATTGACTAAAAGTCTCCCTTTAATTACCTGCAGAAATTGCTGCTGATGTAAACAAATCAGTGCCAACCTTAGGGAATGCACATTTATAGACACTTTGAAACTCTGCACACAGGCATTTATTGGCAATAAAACAGTGTGGCTTGGAGTCAGTCAAGAACTTGCAGTAACTCCTGTTACTCCAGGTGCTCATATATGGCACAGCACCACATGGAAGCACCTCACGGGGTGTCTTCTGGAGAACCCTCCCAGCACAGCTGAGAGGAGGAAGGTGTCATGTACCCTTTGTACACTGAGGCATTCGATGGAAAGGCACAGCAAGCACAGGCTGTGCACAGCAGTCAGATTGAAAGCAAGGGGTAATCTAAAGGGTGCAAAAAGGGATCAGAAAGGCAAAGTGAGAGTGTCTGCTATAATGTGAAATGATTCAATAAGCATGTTTTCATTCTCTAATCTTTGCTGGACACTTGAAATTGCTCCTCTCAGTGCAGCTGCACACACTGCACCAAATCTGATCAGAGGCATGCCAGAGTAGGTGGTCTCACATAGGGCATCCCCACCAGAGACAAAATTAAGCCTTTTCCTTAGTTCAGCTGTGGTGTTTTCTTTTAAAATTTACCTGGAATGGCTGGGGTTTTTCAGGATTTCTAATATTCCTCCAAGTATTTGACATGTGTTTGCTTTCCAGATAGAGAATGTCTTTGTGGAACAAGAGTGTTAGTCTACTGAAAGATAAAAAGCTCGATCAAATAAAACATTTATGTGCCAAAAGAAAAGGCATTTTAGCTGCATCACCTATATAAATAGTCTATCAGTGAAAGCACTCAGTGAGGAAGTGGGAGACCTCAGTATTAATTTCTTACTCCAGCAGATGAGGTTGAAAGGGATGGTGTGCTGAAAATGTTCCACTACAGAGCAAATAATTTGCAATGCTGGGTCAAAGGCATAGAGAACAAAACCAAGAGAAGCATATCCCTGCAGCCTAGGGTGACCCTCTCATTTAAGTGCTGTACCTCTTGGAACCAGTCAGGTTACCCTGATCCGTGTCACTTACTAGACCTACTTCTAGCAGCCTGCTTTTTAATGTATTAGAGGAGACTTAACAGAGTTAATGGAGGCAAATATGAATCCTCATTTTATTGCTGTTGTCAACAGGGGGAGCAGGTTTCTCTGTCAGCACAGAGCTATCAGGAAAGAGCATCATGCAAAATGAATGACTGCTGTTCACAAAAATGCTGAAACACGACTAATTGATTTTGATGTAGCAGGCACCTACGTTTCATTTGCGTCCTTTACATTCAGGATCTTTAATAAAGCATTTTTGTTAAGGGAAGTACATATAGACAAATTGAATTAAGTGCTGGTCTACTTTTCATTAGATTTTTCAAAGTGTAGTAAAGAAAATTGGTTTACAGCAGGAGGCTACTTATTGACAGAAAAGCTCTTTTTTTTTTCTAGAGTAAACAGTATCATTGGTGTAGTCTATTTAAAATAAGCTTCTGCAGTTTTGCATGAATTTCTGTTTTACAAAAGAAGGAAAGGGGTTGGGGGAAGAAAGACTGGTATCATGGTAAGATGTTAGGTCAGGACTAAGACACCAGGTTTTATTATCTACTATTTTCCATGCCTCTCTGTCTTTTTTTCTGTAAGATATTGACAATCCTTCTCTACCTTATCAACTGTTGCGCAGTTGAATTAAAAAATGTTTGGGATAGTGAAGAACATGTGCCAGAGGGGAGATAAACTGCTTAAAATGTCTTCTGTCGCACTCTAAGGGCTGCCACTTTGAACAAAGGCAATGTACCAACTGTAGGTATTTCCTTAGTTCAGATCAAGTGTGATAGTCACTGTGAGTTGAAGACACCTCAGCCTTTCCCACAAAACCCAGTAACAGTTATCAGCCCACTGGAGGACTGGGCATCTGGCCTAAAGATCTGAACAAGACTCTGAGCCATTTGCCACTTTTTGTTTCCTTGAGAAGCAGTATTTGTACTGTTTCCATGTTTTCTACCTCCCTAATTACTTAGGAGTTCAAAGTGATTGGTACCCACAAAATTGAAGCCAGCTCTCTTATCAGAATAGGATCTAGGTATATTTTTCAATATACCTGTGACTCTTCAAACTGCTGATTATTCCTTTCTCACATGACTTAAGTGTCCAACTCTCCTACTTCTGCCCTGAAACAGACATGTGCAGGATGTATAATATGAACTGATGCTTTCTGCTAAAACTAGACTATATTCAGTGCAGCATTATTGATGCTACATAGCCTTTGGGTCCAAGTGCCAAACTGTATTTTTGGCTTAATTTCAAGGACAAGGGACAAATTAAAGCTCGGTGTTGAACACTGAAGTGAGCAATCCTATCTCTGCTTTCTCCTGTGTCATCTTTTGTATGGCCCACCTGACCCACAGATCTGGAAGACAAATTTACATTCCCTATTGACTTCCTCCACTGTACTGGTCTACAGTAGAAAGAAGGCACGGAAATATTAATTCCCTCAGTTTGTGGGTAGCCATTTCCTCATGCACTGTTCCCCCTCCAAATTAAGGCTTTTTCTCTGAAGGGTCTAGTTACTTTCTGCTCACCAACAAGGTCATAATGAGCAACCATAAAAACAAACTCACAGATAGCATCTGGTCTTCCTTTTGCACAGCTTGTAGATATTCTCTCCTTCTTGAAAGCAGTCATAGTTTAAGGTCAGAACATTGTCCTGAAATGCATTTCATTACCAACAGTTCCTACAAAATCCTTACAATTCTCAGATGCGGTTCTAGCCAATACCAACCCTCACAGACCAACAGTTTTCTTCTCTGGAAAACAGATGCAATCACATCATGCTCTTCATGCAGCTTATACTGAAAATATACAGCAGGGTTTGTTCCCCTGGTTATATAGTCAAAAAAACCTTAATTCACATCTTCTATGGGTTTGAACGGTAGTCAAGAGTTAAGCAGAGAGGACTGTGTTCCTTCTGTTCTACATTTACACACAAATGTTTGCTTGAATTCCTCGGGCACACTTACTAAAAAAGAGGCAATGTTTAAGGAAGCTCCTAAAGTCCTTGCCCACAGTGATTATCTTTCTGATTCACAAGTAAATTCCGCTCAAGTTTTCTGGGATTACTCACAAAGGATGATACAGGCCAATGTGTGCAAAGCTGCATGTAGACTTTCACCTCAGATCTGCTTGTCAGAAATCACCAGTGCTCTTGCAGCAACATGAGTCTTCTGAACAGAGATTGCACAGAGCAACAAGGGCCTGATTCTTATTTCAGACAATGATTTAAAGCTGTGATCCTGTCAAATCTCCTATTTATAAGGCCCCTTCCATCTGCCTCAAGCCCCGAAGAGGCTAATTCTGCATTTCTCACTCATGCAAAACTCCCACAGAGGTGGCTGAAGGACAGCAGCACTGAGTTCCCATTCCAGCTAAGTTACATTGTTCGGTATTTCAATACCCAACCAAAAACAGCACTGTTCAAAAAATTGGTTTTGAAAATGAAACATCAACTTCTCACTTATGAGTGACAGAAATTTTGCTTCATGGTGAAATGAGAAAATGAAGGGTTAAAGATCAGGTACTTGTTAAAATCGATATGGCTTAGTAGAAATATTTAATTCTTCTACAACAGTAGAGAGTGAGTGTTTCAACCAGTTTATCATGTCTGATCAAGGAAACAATTCAGCACATTTTAAACATATTGTCTCCCTTTTTCTTAAGCAAAGAACTATTTTTCTTCTGTATATGCTATTAGCCAACTTACAGTTGAAGCACAATCACAGTGTGAGTAGCAGAGCTGAAAACTTTTCATGAAAAGTTAACACCACAACATGTTACAAATTCCAGTCTTCAGCTATTACAAGTAATAAGAGAACACTGTACTTAAAAAAAGTAAATCAGCCCCATTTTACTAGAAGCCTATTCAGTAGTTACATTAAAAACAATTTTATAGAAATCCTGTATTCACTAATTTAGAGGGAAATGCACTTAAAAGGGGTGTAAACTGCACATCTTTATTGATGAATATTAGGTTTTATTTATGTCAGAAGAAATAAGATCCTCTTGAGGCATTGAATCAGATGAGTAACTGTGATAATAAAAATTAAAACCATAGAAATACCCTGGTTTTAACTATGTTGCTGCACATGGATATTCAGTATCTGCATCAATCCCTTCTAAACATTCGGAAGTGCAAAACAAAATAGAAACATTATTTTTTTAATGTTCATAATGACCACAGAACACTTTTACTGCAAAGAACTTACTTTTAAGGCACATCAGTCATTCCATATATATTTTATGTTCACTGAACTCTGACTGTCACTTAAATTTCATTTCCATAGACTGCTTGAATTCTAAAGAATTTTTCAAGGAAAGAAAAAAGGGGAAGGACTGTGTTTACAGGCTACAAAGCTCATTTCGAAAGCAGTGAAACCACTGTGAGTCTGCAGACTGCAAAACCCCTCTAAAGGAGCATTAAGTGACAAAAGCAGACCTTCATTTGGCAGGAACAGGTACCTCTAATGAAGCCATCCAGGAGCTCAGAGGTAGTAGCCAGGTACCATATGTTGCTTTGGTTGCTCTGGTGATTACATAGTTTCTTCAGAGTAAACAAACCTGAACTTTTTAGCTACATTGTTACCTACAAATTATGTGAGTTTGTTTCAGCTCTTCTTGATGTAACATTAATAAGAACTCTCCATTTTGCAAAAGAGAAATGGCTTGTAATTTCCTCCTCTCAGTTGCTATTTTTATCTCTCCTTTATCTCAGGTATGCATTTGCACCAAACCATTTGTTATTTAAACAAAGCTCAAATCTTTTCACACTCTGGGCCTTATTTCAAGACAGCATCTGATAAGTTACGGATTTAGAACTTTGAAAATATCTCAGTTGTTTCTTTAGCAAAACCAAGCAAACTTCTAATGCATTTGGTGCAATCATCTAGTCCCTACTTCAGCAGAACTCCCACTTGAATTTGAGTTAAATTGTCTATTGAAGGAACACCAGAACCTCAGTAACTGACAGTCTCCTTTTCCAGGGTTAAGTGACCCAAATGCTTATTATGAAAAACTGATGAAATAAAGTGATTGCTCTATTCTTTCTCCTTATGCTACAGAGATTTCAAGAGAAGAGAGGCTACAGTCACCTCCCAGATAGAACAGAGGGAGTAAGGAAGGGGATATCTGATGATTCTCCGATATAGATTCAATTCTGCTGTTTTAAGAAGACTGTCATATGTGATTAGATTTAATTCTTTTTTTTTTTCCAAGAACTGTTTGCTGTGGAAAGGTTCATTTGAGGCAGATGCCAAATCCTGCTGCCTATGGAAGGAGTGATAAACATAGAAATGAGCAGTATTTGCTCCACAAACAGAAAACACACCTTGCAGCAGCACAGCTGAAGAAGGAATGTAAATGCTCAGCTCACTCTTACACATGGTATGCATTCAGTGATGAATGTACAGACACCAGTCCCTGTCTCTCATTTCCTTTACTGCAGTTTATGACACTTTATAAACCCATGGGAAATACAGTTTGCTTTAATAACTTTTCAAACTATTCTCCCCTCTTCTGCCCCTCCTCCCAACAAAATCCTCTAAAACCATAAGCTAGAAATGCAAACAGAAGAAGGGAAAGCAAGCAACATTAACACTAAAGGTTTAAAACAGCTGCACCTCCTTTCAGGATTTGTTCACATACACCACTGACAATCTGCAATGTATGCTTCTCATTAAAAAATAAAGGATTTAGTTGCTCTAAGACTGTAAATATGAAGGATTTAAAGACATTAGTAGTGGAGTGATTGCTCCTTCTCTGAAAACCTGCATATCAGAACGCCTTCAACTGCCTGTCTGAGAGGAGCATGCATCCAGCCCTGAGTTTAGCCTTTGAAGGGAGACTTAAGAAAAGGGGAGGAAAAGTTCCCCTGGGCACATTGAAGTGGAAACTTGATTTTTTTTTTTTTCTTTTTTTTTTAATCTCAAAAAATGTTAGGCGAGTTGATCAGAATGTTTTTGTTTTTTTTTTTTTTTTCCACTATCTGCTCTAGGACAGCAAGGTCCTTAGGTCACTGATGTGAGCAGGATGGAGCAGCAATTTACTGCCTGATGATCCAGCAGGAGGAAATGAGGTCATGGGGTATATGTGCTCCTTTCTATGCCTCATGAAAAAATGTGAGACTCCCAGGTTTCTCCCACTGCATAATCAAAACCTGTGGGAAGATAGGAAAAATATTTCCTATCCAGCTCTATAGGCAAAGACCCCTCCAAAGGAAAAGAAAACCCCATGCTTTGACTTCATCCCTTGTGCAAAATCATGATTCAAAAGGTTTTAACAGTACAAAGGTTTATTTAGAAAAGAGTTTGGATTGTTCTTTAGGTTTTTTTTGGCAAACATTTAAATCCTTTCATAACTTAAAACACTGTCAGTGCTTGGTACTTTGCACTTTCCTTCCCCACATTAGCAGTAAAAGCCAATTTCTTACTTACAAATCCACCATGGGCCCCAGCTGCCCTATTTATTCTTGAATCTCCACTACCACTGCCATTTAACCCTTTCCTCTTGATGTCTCTTTTTGTTTTCCCACAAAATTCCAGAGCCCCTGAATGCTCACTGCCTCCCAAACTCTGTGTCTCAGCCTGTTTTCCTCTGCAGGTTCCCAGTGCCCTCCATCAGGGTTCAATCACTCCCTCCCCATTTACCCCTCCACACTCCAGCACTGCTCCTCCAGCACCATGTCACCATTCTGTACCACAGTGAATGCCCTCAGCTTCCCCGACACCATCCCTGACCCCCACGGCATCACCCTGCTCCAGAGAGGGGGCGAGCCCTCTTCCTTTTCCCTAAGCCCAAGCCCCATGTTCTCTTCCCTCCCTTCTTTTCCAGCACTGAGCCTTCTCTTTTAACTCTGCTCCTGCTGGAGGCAAATCCATCCCTCCGGCTCAATGCCGGAAGTTCTTCTTCTTCTTCTTAAAAAGAATGTGTTTAAAGGACCTGCGGAAGTCCTGGTTGAAGATGGTGTAGATGACTGGGTTGAGGGAGCTATTGCAATACCCAATCCAGAAGAAGAACTTGAAGAGAGTCTCAGGGACCTCACATGCCTCCCGGCAAATACCATAGAGACTGTAGCTGAAGAAAAAAGGGAACCAGCAAACTACAAAGACCCCCATGACCACTGCCAGCACAAAAGTGAAGCGTTTCTCCCGGGCCTGGGCAACTTTCTTACGGCAGATGCTGCTACGCTTCCGGCGACGGCGATATGAGAAGAACTGCATGGAGCGATTGCTGGCACGGGACAGACGGCTACTGGAGTGCTTGGAGGAGTATGAGTAGGAGAAGGACTGGCTCTTGCTTTTGCGGCGATGCTCCTCCCGGCTCCGCCTCCGCCTGCTCTCTGAGGTGCTGCTCTCCTCCAGCTCAATGTCCTCCAGCTCAGAGGCTTTGCGCCAGTGGTGCACTGAATAATGTCCATTCTCTCCCAGCTGCATTCTCAGGGACGTGCAGCCGCCGGCAGCGCGGCTCAAGCCGTTCTCAGTCTGGGAGGACCCCTCTGGCACTGTACGCTTCTCAGAGAGGGTCCTGGTCCTTAGCTTGGCCACGCGGTAGATGCGGATATAGACCAACACCATGATGAGGCAGGGGGCAAAGAAAGAGCCAATGCAAGAAGAAAGGATGTACCATGTCTCGTCATTGAGTTTGCACTGGGGAAAGACATCTCCTTCAGGGTCCCGGTACACGGAGATCAATGGTGGGAAGGAGATGATGGCTGAAATGAGCCACACGGTGAGGATGATGGCCTTGATCCGCCGGGGCGTCCGTTTGAGGTTGTACTCCACCGCCTGTGTGACCGACCAATACCTGTCGAGACTGATGGCGCACAGGTGGACAATGGACGAGGTACAGAAGAGCACATCCAGCGCCAGGTAAATGTTACACCAAGCCTTGCCGAAGTACCAGTAATTCATAAGCTCGTTGGCTAAGGAGAAAGGCATGACCAGGGTAGCCACCAGGATGTCCGCGCTGGCCAGGGACACCAGGAAGAGGTTCTGGGGGGCTCTCAGCGCCCGGCTGGTGAGCACAGCTATCACCACCAGCACGTTGCCCACGATGGTGAAGACGATGAGGAAGCCCACCACCGCCGCCAGGCTGGCCACGGCCGCCGGCGAGTAGGGGGAGGGCGGCTGCAGGAGGGCCGAGGAGGACGGCGAGGCGGGGGGCAGCGCCAGGGACTCGTTGGGGGAGCCCAGGCTCGTGTTCACCAACAGCAGCAGATCCATGGTGGGTGTGCGGGGCGCCGGCGTCCTAGAGAGCCCGGCGGAGCCCCCGCCCCGCCCCGCCGCCCCACCGCCGCCGCCCCGCCGCCCTCATCGCGCCCCGCCGCCGGTCCCGCGTCCCCCCGCCGCCGCCGCCGCCGCCGCCGCTCCTCAGGGCACGGCCGGGCGGCGCCCCCCCGGCGCGGCAGGGAGCGCGGCGGCGCCGCCTCCGCCCGGCCCCCGGCGAGGGGGCAGCGGGGCACGGCTGGCCCCCGCCGCCCGCCCGGTCATGCCCGGCTCCGGGCAGCCCGCGGCTCCGGAGAAGACGCCGCGCGGCCGGCAGGAGTCCCCGGCGGGAGCTGGATCCTCGCAGGGCGCGGGGTCCGAGGCGGCAGCAGCGGCGGCATCAACTCCCATGGAGCGGCTCCCGGCGGCTCCGTCCCACTCTGGCTCCGCGCTCCCAATCGCGGCGTGCCCCGCGCCGCGCGCATGCTCAGTGCCCGCAGGTGCGGCCGCCGCGCCCGCCCCGGCGGAACCCCCGGCGGGCGCAGGAGCGCCCTGAGCGGCGCCCCGAGCACCCCGAGCCCCGCGGGCGGCCCGACGGGAGATTCCCCGCGGCGGCCCCCGGGAGGAGCGGCGGCCGAGGTGCTGCGGCGCTCGCCGCCGCTCGGCGGCCGGACAGGTGTTTCTGCCGGGCGCGGTGCGGCTCGGCGGGGGCGCGGCGGCCGCCCCGGGGCTGGCGGGTGCCGGTGCGATGGGGGGGTGGCAGGTGCCGGTGCGATGGGGGGGTGGCAGGTGCCGGTGCGAGGAGCGGCGGCGCCGGTTGCGCTCCCGGCGCGCCGAGCCCGGGCGGCCTCTGCCTGCAGTGCCCGCCTCGCGCGCTGGGGGGCGCCCTTGGCCGGCCGGGACCGTCCGGCGGCAGCGCCGGGGGCTCCGGACGGGTGCGGACACTGAGGACTGGGGACAGGGGACTGGGCACTGGGCACTGGGCACTGGGGACTGGGCACTGGGGACAGGGCACTGGGGACAGGGCACTGGGCACTGGGGACTGGGCACTGGGCACTGGGGACTGGGCACTGGGCACTGGGCACTGGGCACTGGGCACTGGGGACAGGGGACTGGGGACAGGGCACTGGGCACTGGGGACTGCGGACTGGGCACTGGGGACTGGGCACTGGGCACTGGGGACTGGGCACTGGGCACTGGGGACAGGCTCGGTGTTCCTGACTCTGGAGCTGCCGACGCGCCTTCATCGTCATCACCCTGCTAAAGAGAGGGATCTGGTGCTCTGCCTGAGGGCATTCCCAGGCTGAGCAGCCGGCCCGTGCCTCTCCCCGGTGCCCCACCTGGACCCAGAGAGGTCCCTAAGGGAGTTGCTGTCTGGTACGCGTTCACTTATTGCTGCCCGGATCATTCTTTGTAGTGCAAACCTGTGCTTAGTGAAGGCATGTACCTCCAAGAGAGAGTCACTTTCGCTGTAAAACTTGTAAAATAATAAAGTACTTGTAACGATGAACAAGTTGCAACAGAATAGCCCGGACTTTAGGGAGTGATAAGGGATACTCTGTTTCCAGTCACCTTTGTGGTGCTACCAGCGCTGGCTCTGCCGTTCTCTGTCTCTGCGTGACTTCGTGGATTGGATTTTGAAGGCTTGGAAGTGAATAATCTTAGTTCTGATAGGAAGGAAAATTCCTCTGGATATTATGATCCTATTATCCTATTCTGTAAGCAATTTACTCGACGGTGGTTTGTTTTTTTTTTTTTTTTTCACCTGAAGAGTAATCAGCAAACATGTTGTGACGGCATTTAAAAGGGAAAGGACGTGGTGTTGAAACTAAACTGTCAGGAAACAAATTCTAAATGAAGACTGAGATGCAGAAGCAGTAATCACATAAACAAAGTGTAGCATATAGAACAAAATGAAATTGCAATCATATGCTGTCTCAAGTCCTCCTAAACAGACAGCAACCTGATTAGGAGGAGTCTTTTAAAAAGCTTGGAAAGCCCCAGGAAGATTAAATAAATGGAAGCTGGGGTTTTTAAAGTTCGAACAGGAAGCAAATAGTATGTTTTTAACGTGAGACCTGAATAATCTCTGAAACATCTTTCTAATATTTGTGG
The DNA here is from genome assembly GCF_965178545.1 of Coloeus monedula. NCBI lineage: Eukaryota > Metazoa > Chordata > Aves > Passeriformes > Corvidae > Coloeus > Coloeus monedula. Next base: position 65,414,407 of record NC_138785.1, read on the forward strand.
CCAGTTCCACATATTTTGAAGTTTCATAATGGTATCTAGGATCTGAGAGGGCAAGGTGCAAGAATTTGAAGTCTAAGACTTGGTGTGACTGGGATTAGGGAGAAAGAATGTATGATCTAACTGGTTCAATATGGGTTTAAAATTTAGTAAATACAAACTACAAAATCACATGAACATTTGGGATTCAGGATCTGTCAAAAAAAGGATATATAAAACCTCATGATATTCAGTTAAATTGCTAAGGTAATTACAAAGTCATGAGCGAGGATATCTTGAAATTATGTGAACTGGAACTCAAAATAAACTTTCAGCTAATGATTTGGGGGCTCCAGATAAGAAGAATTGAAATTTTTCAAAACTTCACTCAGAATAAGTCAATACAGATGTTTCATAACAAAAGGAATCATACAAGCAAATGTCTGAGCAATTATTTGGCACTTTTAATGAGAAAATGCCAACTGGGATATAGAAAAAAATAAAGTGGGAGTAAAATATGCATGTGTTGTTGTGGGTTTTTAGCCCTAAAGTTGTGCTGTGCTGCTGAAACAATTCAGTGTATAACTCCACCAAAGGCAGGGAAATAACATTTGGGTTTTGTGTGTAACTGTTATCCAGTTTGCCTAAAGAGCCATATGCCACTCATGTATATAGATGTGAATGAAGTGTAGGCACAGACACAAGAAATCTAGTCTCACGAAAATCTGCTTAGTCTGCCAGGAGGCAAAGGTAGGAGCAAGGCGAACAACAGTGAATAAATCAGGTGTAGTTGTGCTTTTGAATTAAAATTGGTTTTTTTTCATAGGAACGTGGCAAATTATGTAGACACCTTACTGCCTTTTTTCCTTCCAAACCCCTGCACTGTTATGTTCATTCTCACATCTGGCCTTCCTATAGTTACCAGCTTGGCCTTTATTTGAGTTTATGCCTGGTAGCTGTTAACAGGCTCTCATTAAAAAAAGTGCAGTTTAAAGGCTGGATGAGGCACTCTTAGGTAATAAACTGGATTTGGCTTAAACTGATCCAAACCCACGCTTCTTGAAGTAATCCAGTAGATACTGTGCCATACCCATCCCTCTGTACACTGTCACTGCTGCTCTGGTTCTCTCATCCAACATCTAACCACAAACCTCCTACCACAGCAGGCTGAGAAGATTCCACAGGAGCAGAACTATTTCTTATTGTTTGTTGTCTCCAGTTTTTACTGGTTTTTGTGTGGATTCTCAAGTTGGACTGACCTTTATTTCAGTTTGAGCTACCAGAGCTCATTGGCAGAGGAGACCCATGATCTGCACTTGAGTTTTAAGTCTTGGGAAATCCTAAAGCTGCCACTGGGAGAGTGGCCAGTGCTGCCCTCAACACAGGCCCAAATTCAGGATCAATTACCAAAGGTGACATCAATGTAGCCACTGAAGCTGGTGGGAAGATTCCTGCTGACACCCAAATCAATACACTTCTCTTAGGTCATTTAAGAATATTTGACCTTAATAATGCTGTCACAAGGGCACACCGCTGTGCTTGCACACACATAGATTTAGGAGAAAAAGGTGTCACTGCTGGTTTGTATTTCCAAACATGTTTTGCCTCTTCTGTTTACCATCTGTGGGCCTGAAAGCTTGTTAATGTTTTCCTCTTTAGTTTATCAGATGGGTTAGTGGAAAATACTGCCCCCTAAAAACCTCTGTCATTATATTTTATGTCTTTAAGACATCACAATTTTAACCATGCTATTAAATGCTCTTCCATGCATTTTTTAAAAATTAATTCCTCCATCCACAGATCAATGTTATCATGTTTGGAGGAAATATGTCAGCTTTTTTAATAAAAGGGGTGATATTTGGTTTTCAGTGGGAACTGGGTGACTTTGAAAATGTGTCTCAGATAAACAGAGTTTTACAGGACATCCTGATTTACTAAACATCTGGAAGTGTTCTCTAATCTCTCAAACTAAGCTTTACATCAATAGACAAAATTTTACAGTCTTATCGACCGTACAAGAAACTGACTGCTGTCAAAACATTCCATCCATATATATACTTTCTGAGACAAAATTTGTGTTATAAATCTGCTCAAGATGCCATGAACAAGTAGAATGAGTTAGCTGAAATCTCTGTGAGTAGTTAAAAAGATAACCTGCAGTACAAAGTGATAGAAAAATGGGTTAAGTGTTGAAGAATAAGTAGACTGTCCTGGATTTCGAAAGAAAGGAACTAAATATAAAGAAAACAGAAGTTACTTTGGAGGGGAATTCAGGGCCTTTAAAACTTGAATATTGTTATCAAGGGAAAGATTGTGAAATTCTGTACTGTTAAATGGACATTAACCTGTAAATTCCTCAAAGAAGTCAGGGCAAAATTCTAATACCCACAGATGGAGCCAAATTTTCAAAAGACCTAAGAGTCAAGCAGCTTCCATTTTGATGCTTGTGACAGCACTGGATCATTTTCCCCGTCACATATGAATATTGAACTCTTTTGAAAATCTAGGCATCAGCTGATGTTTTCTTTGAAAATGTAATTTGGACCAGTTTTTTTCTTTCTTTGTTAACTGTCTTCCCCCAAAAACTAATCCCAAAGTAATTTTAAATTAATTTATTTGAAGCCTTCCATAAAATGAGAATGAAAGTTTGTGAAAATGATACTACAATAATTTTTATTTGTTTGGGATTACTAGATATATTTAATGAGAAATACGGAAATCTAAGCAGTTTTCAGAATCAATTTTTTTTTTTTTCTTAAAGCATCTTGAACATGAATATCTTTTCCAGTTTTTATTCTTGTACTACAATATCCAGAGAAGGAGACAAGTTTAATTTAGGTGAGTCTGATTGAAACTCATTCTTCTGTATGAAAATAATATTTCACTGACAATTTTGGGATCAAGACCAAGTCAAAACCAGATTATTTGTTACTTTTTCGTTTATCTGGAAGTAACACTTAATCTGGAGCTAACAAATTAATTTCAATGTTAATTTAGTAACCGTTAAAAAGTGTTACTAAACACTTTAAGTAGCTATTATGCTTGAGCTAAAATAGAATGAAGAAGTTATTGGTTCAGTTCCCTTCTGCAGTATTTCTCCTGTCGTATGTTTGTAACCTTTTTTCATGCTCCCAGTAAACATTGTCACAGTGCTGGTAAGACCATAAACCAGAAGTCAAAACATGTGAGTCAACCATATGCTGTCTGGCTGGTTTCTGCAAGGCTTTTTTGCTCTCATAATAGGATCACATGAACTACAACTGTGTTGCAGTGCCATAGGTTCAGCCCTTTGGAGCCAAACCTGAGGCTACTGCAGAGGTTTTGGTTTGATTCTGCCTGTTGTTGGAGAATCATGAAAAATAAATCTGTGTCCCTTCTCTTCCTTAATTCAATTTGTACTGTTTCCATTATCTGTACTCTTTTTAAGGCTTCTTCATTTCTAATTTATTAAGTCAATACTTTAAATAGCCTTCACAGACACCTGCTCTGATAGCTGTGCCATTTGCACAGGATGAGTGCATTATTTTTCTAGGACTCTGCGCTGTATTTGAGGACTCTTGCTCTTGATTTCGGTGGGTTTTTTAATGTTGAAATTCTTCTGCACAGTAATATGTATGGGAAAGAGTTTGTTGGTTTTAACTTATATAAAGAATGCATTTATTTTACATTTTGAATGGGGTTATGCAAGTTTGTAAAAGCTTCAGCTTTTAAGTAGAGAGAATTCTGTGTAGATAATTTATCATCTATGGCATTGCCTACCTCTAATTTATTAATTGTAGGGCCTGTTTGGCATAAGTGTAAGACAGCCTCTCACAATGAGACAGATTTTGGCTGCAAAGCATTACATCTCCTCTGTCTGCATTTATATTGAAATAACCATTTCCAAAGTAATGGTCCAGTAACAATCCAGTAACAGAATCCATTCCAATGGAGGAATGAGGGGAGGGAGGGAGGGTGGGGGAGAAAGATGCAGTCTTTGTCACCAAAGTTCATCCCCTCCCAGCTGCATCTACTTCATGGCACACTTCTGCTTAATATTCTGGACCACCATCCAAGAGATTTCAAAGCGGGGTACTACTTGCCATGATAATCCACCATTAAATCAAATCCCATGCAGTATGGGAGAAGAGGCATCTACCACGTTGTACTTTATTCTGTGATGCTTGGCAGAAGGAAGGTCTTGTCTGCACAGGATCAATTAGAGCAAATGTTTGCCATGTTTCCTGTGTCTGGTTTGAGTGGCAACTTCAAAACAGAAGAGGTGACTGCACTGAAGGCTTTCCATGGAAACAAGAGCAGATTGTATTATTTCTACTTCCCGTTGAACCATGGGGATATCTCCAAATATCATGTTGTCCATTTCATTTCCTCATATCTGTGCTACAGTGGTTTGAATTGCATGTGTTAATTTAACATTCTTCATTTTTCAGCAACTACTTTAAACTCATGAAGATTTGACTACTTCAAAACAGTCATCAAATTCTATCTTCTTTCACTGGAAAAATAAGGTGGGGGTTTTTTGCAGTGTCTGGGAGGTGTTCTGTCTGTCTTAGATTTTCCTTTAAAATAAGGTGAGGTTTATTTTTTCCAGACATTGCTCCTCATTGCAGTTTACTTGTATCTTTAAACAGTTTGATTAAACGTTCTCATGTCCTCCTTCAGTGCTGCTTTTTCTGCTTTCAGTGTCTATCAACAGAGCCTCTTTTATCTTTTTTTGGGGTGATCTTTTACTGCTTTATCTTTCTTCATATATTTCCATTTTTCTTTGTTTACTTTCCTGGCCTTAATGCATTCCTACTCAATTTAACTTATCCTGCCTTTTTTTTCTGTAATAGCATCCCATATGGTATTGCTATTCCACTTTTCTTTCCTGGTTTCAATAAAAAGCAATCTCTGCTATATTAATATAAAATTTACAGTTGGCTTCCTATTCTTTTTGCATAATGTCAGATACAGTTTCTGCCAAATCAGAAAGCTTAATTGAATGTTACAACTGAAAGTCTTTTCTTACGTATTCATCCTTCACTTTCCAGCTATTAATATTTTTCAGATTTTTCATTTTCATGTTGGTTGTGTATAATTGATGTTCATATGTCCCCAGTGTCTGTAAATTTCATCATATACAGAACAGAGGTACATGATTTCTAGTAATGCTGTCAGAGGAGATCTAGCACTTCTTCACTTTTTTAATTTTGAGGGAAAAATGTCCTTCCAAAAAAAGGACTATTCAATCAAAAAGACTTTTCACTACTGTCAAGTGAGCCTTGACTGTATCTGTACACTGTATCTGTATCTGTCAAGTCAACATATCATTGATGTCACCTTGCTAGTAAGAACTAGTAAAAGCCTTGTAAACAATATTACTCTTGTTCTTAGCATATTGATTTGTTCCAGCTTGATACTAAACAGTAGTAATTTTCACACATGCAGTTAAAATATTGCCAAGAATGCTGGTACTCTGTCTGTGTTGTAATATTTCTCTTCTTTGATGACTTGAGATTATTTCCAGATTCTATAACAATTGCATAGCCCATAAAACAACCCAAAATTTGGAATAAGTTGGGAGCAGTGACTTCTAGCAAGCCTTACCTCCCTGCTTTTGCATTATCTCAGTACACTTTATGCAATCCACTGGAGAATGCAAGTCAAAGAGATGCCTTTGACATTTTACTGTCTACTTTGGATTTGAATTGCACCATTTAATTAAAATTATGCATCTCCTTCTGTATTTTGATGAATGTGGCCTTATATTTAGAAAGGGAAAATCAGTAAATATCAATAAGTAACTAAGAGTCAGCAAAGTTTTTAAGTGAAAATGACTCGTTAGAAGCATCTTACAAAGCAGAAAAGGTGTCATAAAATTAATTCTCAATTCCCGTAACTCATTCTTACTCATGTTTGCCAGTAAGAAAGCTGAAGCAAGGAAGAAATGGAGAGAGGAAGGGAGAGAGACAGGAGAGGAAGGAGGGATGAAACCACTCTTTTCATCCCCTCTTCATTTCACAAAATGTCCTGGGAGTGTGGCCTCATGCTGTGTTTTTTCCGATGTTAGAATTTTTTCAACGTCTTCAGTGTGCAGTAGTTTATGCTCTATGTTATCTAGGCTAATGGCAATCATCAAGAGTATTATGTCAAAAATTGCAGTGTACCTTTAGGAACAAATTATCTACTGAATGTGGTGAACATAGGCTTTTCCAAACAAGAACAGTTTCACTCAAAAAAGATGCACAGCAGGACTGGCAGCAAGTACTGTATCCTGCTATTTCTCTGTCATGCAGAGCCAATGTTGATTTCAAGTTCACAGAAAGTTCAGGAGATTGAAAAGGTCTAACTCAGTGAAATCATTGTTTAGCAGTAGAAAGACCATAATCAATCAGAAACCTCTGGTAACTGGTACCAGTCCTCGATCATTTAAGTTACTGCAGCTATGGAAGCCAGTTTAGCACAATATTAAAAGTGCCTTATTTGTGTTCTACTTCTGACAGAGGTCTAAGATTCAGGTAACTCTGCCATCAAAGTCTGTGAGCATGCTTGATAGTGCAGGGAGTAGCCTGTAAGGAAATACTAATGCATCATAGGAATTTTACTTGATTCCTTTTTACTCTCTTGATCTTTAATTATGACCATCCCAGTCAGATGTTCTTATTCACGCTGTTTATATTCCAGCAGGTGCAAATCTTGGCTGAAATCCACCACAATTACACTTAGGTTATAAGTAAAGAGTTTTCAAGTAAGGCCTTTCTGCAGCACCTGTGCAAACACGTTTAATCATTTATAAAGCATTTGTTACTAATCATTACACATTTAACTATTTGCCTGTATTATCACTCTCTATCACTTATGTAATTGAAAAATTAGCAATCCTGTTCTGGTACTTGGAGCCCTTTTTTTGGCACCTCTGGCTGGGCAGAAGCAATCTGGATTCTCTTTTATCTCTGAAAATTTGTGTGAGATGTGTAACATGATTTTACTGGTGCTAATTTTCACAATTTCTTTAGAATATGTTAGAGAGTGGGTGAAGTGTTTAGAGCTCCCCCTATCAGTAAAGATCCCATTATCTGGCATCGAAGAAACTGCTAATGAGTGACAGGTTGGAACAGGGGAACTTATTTAGAACAGTGACTTGTGCTTACAAGTGGCCTCAGCATCGGCTTAATGAGTACAAAAAGCTGAAAAATATTAAAAATATCTAAGAAAGGACTTCATTTCCTAAAGAGTAAAGAGAGTAGTTTCTCATGTGCAGAGTCATGCAAAGTTATTTGCAAATCCATGAAAAAGGCACCTTCTTTATTGGTGAACCTCCTTAAAATTTAAATTTTAAATTTTAAATTTTAATTTAAATCTTACTTTGAGTGGCTACTTTCTGTTTTCAGTTGTTAGTCAGCTTCTCTCAGGAAGGCATCTGCAGCAAACTCAACAGTCTGAATGAGCAGCTTCCAGGTGGTCACTCACATGAGCCAATAGTTTGGCTTCCACTGAAATCCAGTGGTTTTGGGCAGAAGGTCTTAACAGCCTGCACTGCTCCCCTCCTGCAGAGCACTCTCTGCTCTGGCTCCAGCGACAGCCTCTGGAGGAGGCCTGAACTGATTCTCTCTACTAAACTCCTGTCTTATGCAGCTCCATGCAGAAAACAAGCCCGTAATTAAATTGTCCAAAATTTAAGAAGATCAGTGTGTTTGGCCATCCCTTCAGACCTAATTACTTGCCAAAACACACTGTGCAGAGGGTGAGGATTAATATTAATTAGGAATCTTCTTGAACTGCAGATTACAGTGATAATAGGCAGAGGAAATTATTATGGGGTTTATGCAACTCACAAATTAAAAAAAATGTAGGCAACAAAGCCCTGTCTCTCAGTATACATAAAGAGGCTTGATATAGAATTTTGTTCCAGATTAATATTGGCTTAAATTGACAATGTTCAACAGGATTCATCCTGATTTATACTGGAGCAAATTACAGGAGAGGAAAGCCCTTTGTGGGCTCCATGTAGTGACAAACTGGTAAATAATGATGCCCATGCTGATCTTCTCCTGATAACACCCTGGTACATTCTGCTATAGTGTTTGAGGTGCCTCTGCCAGCACCCAATTCCTACTCCCCAAGGTGTGCACAGGCACACCACATGTCCCTTCCAAGAGAGGAGGCAAAGCAGCACCTGGGACCCTGCTTCATCTCAGATGAGCTGGAGAGTCGTAACAGTATGTCTGGGCAGTTTCCTGATCCCAAAGGAGCAGCAGAGCCCCCAGAATACTGCTGCATGCTGGCAGACCCAGACTGTGTCTCTTTTTGTTCTTTGGAGGGTGAAGGTGCAAGCTTTTGCTCTCTAGGCAGAATCCATGACTGAATAACAAAGCCGCAAACATTACTCCTTAGTGTAAAGCTGGAGATCAGTAGTGAAGACGGCATTTGCAAAACTTAAATACCACTGAATTTTGGTTGAGTGTGAGACACACCTATTTCAGAAGACACAAGGAGAGCACTGAAGAGACAGAATAGTGGGAAAGCCAGCTGGTTGTAGTTCATTTTGTAATTCCCAGAAGGGAATAGGGCTGTGCACTGACTTGTCTGATGTTAGAGATCATCCCCTAAAGCTTGCTGGCTACAACAAAAGATAATTTTAATTCAGGCATTCCAATGACAGTCATTATCTGCCAAGAATATTTAATACTCCATATATATGAGAAAAAGAAATGGCCTCTGCTGTGATTTCCTCTAGACAGACTGGTGACCATTCAATTACTGATAAAATATATATTGGATTGTTACTTTCTCTTAGCTTTGAGACTTTAAGAAACTATTTCAAGAGCAGAGTAAAATATCCAATTTTGTGACTGAGCATGCACCCTTATAATAATATTAATATTATTGAAATCCTAAATGATTTTGAAAAAAAATACAAAGCAAATATAAAAATATATTGATTTGGAATATGAAAAGCATCATTCATCGCACTTGAGTTCTCAGCTCTTGGAAAAGAGGTGATGTTTGTTTGCAAATGCTAATGATCCGTGTCTGTGTATTTATGAATTGATTGCTATTGAAATGAAGAACACTTATCCATATTTTATATTCACTGTTAGAAAGAAGAGTCAGATTGCCATTTTTGTTGCCAAATGCCTTTACTTCCAACGTATCTTTTTATTGCAGGTTTATTCCAATATTCTTGACACACTGCCTTAAAGCAGTGTATTTCAAATGCTTCTCATTGGTGACTAGTATGGAAAGATCTATATCTACCATTAAAAGAAATGAAAAGAAATAAGTTAGAATAGTCATGACTATTCATGACAAGCCAGGTAAGTGTATTACTATGGATGGCTCAAGAAGCTGATAGTGAATTTCAGTTGAATGTGTTCCACTGTGTCATATTTTAAAAGGCACAAGGAAGAGACTGAATAGCAATCCAGTGAAAATGTCAGCAGGCTGTACTTTATGATTTCAATACCTTGAAGAGAATAGAACAGTATTCAAATATCTTCAGTATTTGATCCTGATAACATAAGGTGAGGCAAACATTTGTTTTATGAGTTTGCAATACTCCTGGATTTGAAAACATTAAGGTGCTTGGAGAGTTCATCAAATAATAAAATCTGAAGTTCCAGGAGAATGAATATTGACCAACAAAGAAAGCAATGCATTTCTAATGTGAGTAAATCTAATCAATGTTGTAGAGGTATCCTACACTCATCAATATGAATCTGTGAGTTATCGAAAAAATAAAGAATTTCATAATTGGTAATAGGTATAAATAAGCACAAATAAACTATTCCTGGAACTCTGGTGTTTCCTTGGGTTAAAAAAAAATCCTTTTTCTGGATCTCCTGCATTCACTTTAAAAATGAAGGCTAAAACAACAACTCATTTGAATTTACTGGAAAACAATTTTAAAATATTTTGAAGATAGACAGCCGCAAGCTTTATGAGCCATTTTCATTCAAAATTCCTGTTTCTGCAGTGCTTAATTATTGGCATTTTAATGTCCCCTGGAATCTGCAATAAATCCCTTCAGGGCTGCATTTACTGAAGAAGTTGTTTTAAGCATAGAGTCACTAAGAAGAAAGATTTCTTTAAAATAATCTGGACAGTTTATTTCTTCAGGAGAAGGAAAAACATGGCAGCCAAGACAAGTAGGTGTCGATGTATTCATGCAATGTCTTTATAGAAGGTTTGACAATAAGAGAGATTTTCCTGCTGTAAACCTATGTATTTAGCCTGATTCTTTCTGTCCAAATATCTTAATCAAAGAATATGGTTATGGTTAATCTATATTTCTCAATATTGTGGAACTCAGCTGACTATAATAAAAAATCCGTCACCTTATCAATGAAAAGTACTTATTTTCTACCACTGAGCTAAAACTTTGAATGTTGATTTTATAAGACATCTTGAGGCTTTTCAGTTGTTGTTTTCATCTTCAAATAGAACAAGGGCTCAGTTCAGTTGTCTAACCCTAGATATTTAGTGCCAGTGCCAATGCCAGAGCAAATCCTGCTTAACCTGCAGGTACAACACAGCCGCTATGTTCAGGCCTTTGTTGCCAAAATTTAGGCAAATAAATCAAGCCTCAAGTCCAGAATATATGATTCTTCTTTGAAACATTCAAACATATTTGTTTTAGTTGTATAAAGAAGCTTTATTTCAATTATATCCTTCAGAACATTATGGAAACCTTTTCCTGCAGAACACAGTAGTATTGTTGATTTTCTATCAGAAATATTTGCCTAAATCTGTTCACCTCTAAAGGATGGTAGGGTATAAATAAAATATGGATTCTATTGGTTAATAACAGTGATTGCACTGTTAATTTATTTCTAGCTTTGCTTTGAGGCACCTTGTAGATACAAAAATGCTGCTAGAAAGGATTTTCTTGCTATTTTCTAAGTCCATGAGAGACTTTTCTCTCTCACAGAAGAGGTGGCAGGGAATGTAAACAACCAAGCCACCTGCAACCTTGAAAAGTCTTGTTTATAGTACAGTTGAAAAATATTTTGACAAGGGATGTTTTAGGATTTTAGCCAATCACCCCAAGGGGTGGCTGATCCATTGTCCAATTAGACTATGAAGAAAAAAGCTACAAAAGAGTTTGTAAAATAATTAAATAAATCAATCTTGCTGCACAATTCCTGCCTGCTGGATCTTCTCTCCTCCTCCTCCCTATGGCTGTGGAACACGGTGATATACCCTAGGAACCAGGCCTGCAGTAATATTTGCTGCAGTAATAGTACCTGATACTCTGGCAGAGGTTTTTCTTAGGAAAATACTTTTATGTCAGACCAGGAACCATTCTGTTGCCTGTCATCTGGAGAATAAGGTGCTATTTTGAGTTCCGTTCCCTGCCTCAAAGACTTTTAATGGATTTTTTAATGCAGTGTAAGAAGTGACATCCAGACATCTCCTTTGGCCTCCCCAAATGTTACTTAGAAAGATTTGCTTATTTGCCTTTAGTCCCCTGGCCAAGCTACTTTTTGCTCTCAAACAGAAGCCTTTCAGCCAGGGATCTGAAAATCACCTTCCTTCCCCTTGCTCAGGGGTTTTCACCAGTAGAAGTTTGTCTGGCAAGGGATGAGCAGAGGAGAATTCCCTGCCTCCTTTCTTTCCGAAGAAGAAAATAAAACGAATCCAAAACATAGTCTGTGTGCAATTGGGTGTGAGTGTGTAAATGCACTTGCTCTCTCAGGAAGAAGGGGGAATGGTATCCTCAGTGAAGGAGTGCATAGAAATTAACTGTGGTATTTTTCTGATTCTCATTGCAGTCAAAAGTGCCTGAAAAACCAAAGAAGCAGTTTTTACTTTATCTTGTTTACCAAAATCTACTGAAAAAGCCTCTCAAAAAACATTAAGTACTTAAAAAATACTTAAAATTAGTCAAAAAAAATCAAAATGAGACCCCGTATATTAATAATCTCAGAAATCATGGCTATTTCAGCAGGTATTAGACTGGAAAATATAACGATTTTGTCTTTGCACCTAACATGGTGGGTTTTTCACTAAATCCAGATATAAATTACTGTAAATTTTTTGTGAATATTTGATTTTTAATTACGATTTTCTAGCAGTATATATTGAAGTCAAAATTTTAAGCTGCATAAGTCACTGCAGAAAAATTGCAGCTTCCTTGGTACATTGTCACCTTAATATCTTATTTAAAAACTCTATTTGCCATGCACAGGATAAATTGAAAGTATGTATTTGCACTAAATCTGTCGACCAAAAACGCAGAGTAGAAGCATGGACCTACCACTTACCCATACTACTGTCATCAATATTCTCCCCTGAAAGTACTTTTTATTTCATCGTGTGGAAGGCATAAAGATGATTAAATATATCAGACAAATTGTATGTAATATTATAATGTATACCCATTCATTTTTATTCCAATATTTCTCTGAATAGTGTGCTAATATTATTTAGTGAGAAGTGAGATGTATTAAACTCAATAATTTATCCTCATATGTGTGGGGGTTTTTTCTACCTAAAAGAGAGTTAGAGCTTTTATTGTTCCTTGGCATATAAAGATTTATTAAGTAATCTTTAAGCCGTAAAAATGGGACAAATCTTCATTGGCTTCATTGAGGAAGGTAGTGAGAGACAATGAACTTGTTCTTCTCATCCTTCTCAGTGGTCAAACATTAAAAATATAATTAAAGAGAATAATTCTAGCAAAGAGTTCCAGTAAAAACAAAGGTTGATAAGTTTGATGTATTGGAGTAGTAAAGCAGTTGAGAGCAGAATATATTGCATTGGGGTGGATGGTGAAGGGAGCAGCCAAACCCCTCCTGCTGAAGAACTGCTCTTCATTCCTCCTGTGCTCTTTCACTCTCCCTCTGGACCACTGCACTGTTTAATTCCAGTGCTTCATCAGCAACCCTTGCTGCAATTCCCAGCAGGAATGAGCCTCACCACTGCAGGGAGCAGCTCAGGCTACAATGGTGCCAGCTGTGACAGCCTGGTGTGGGTGTAGGCGTGGGAGGCACTTGCACTGAGGGACATGCTCTGCATGACTCTTGCTTTGCCCATGGAGATGCAGGGCTGGTCTCTGTTCCCAGAAGATCTGACTGAAATTTTCCTCAGAGGAAAAATATGCTTCTTGACAAAAGCTTTTAGGGGGGCTTTCACTGAGCTATGATGCTGCAGGCATGACTGTGGAAGACTGCAAGAAAATTTTCCATTTCAGTAGCAGCAGATCAGGCCTTTGTGATCTTAGGACAAACCCTGGAATATAGAGCTTGCTTTTGCTCTAAAATGTTTACAAGTGAACTAGAAAGAAATTGATATGAAGTGACTCAACTACATCCATTAATTTTATGAAAGAAACATCCCTAACTGGTATGCAGTATGCCAGGTGAAAACCAGGCACATAACACCGGCCATCACACCAGACTAACACAATTATCCACTCTCTTCATCAGGCACTGTCTTTTACATATATAAAAAAAAAAAAAAAAAAAAATATATATATATATATATATAAAGGGATTAATTGTCAGGGCAGAGATGATCAGTTTAGGGAAAGAGAGAAAGGTCCCTTTTCCCTTCTGAGGAAAACTTATAAATGGCAAAGAATCTGAGCCTCAACAGAGAAAGATGTTGCCAGTTTCACGAAAAAGGCAGCTGAAAATGCCAACAGGTTATCTGCCAGCCTGTAGTCAATAGTACCTAATTTTTCAAATCATGAAACAAAGCTTGAAGTTACAGAAAATTGCTTTAGCTTGTGGGAAACAAATTATGTCATGAACACAGACCACATGACCAAACCCACTGCATGCAGTGGATGACCTTTGCTATAAGGGGGCAAAATATCCACGGCTTGCACACTGACATGGTGCTGGCACTGGGAAATGAGGACAGTCAGTGAGATTTTTCAAGAATTCATTGCAATCACAGTAAGTTTGACTGGGATGTCAAAGTGGGTCTTCTTTTTGTTTCTTTAACTATGAAGAATTTTAAAATCACAATGTTTGCAAAGTAGTTTGTTCATCAGAGGATTAGAAAAATCAAAGTGGCAATGAAATAACAGCATAACAGCCCAAGCATGGAAAATATCCCCCTTCTATGGCAATGTGGAAGTTACTTGGGGAAGATCAGGAGTTCTGCCAGCGTGAAAGATCGTCCAGTCATTTGATGAGTATGAGAGATTTGGTTAGTAATTACAGCTTTCCTCTGATATCAGCTGTAACTCATAAAAGTATGGGGTGCAACCTTCATACAGATATTGTCATTCCCTTTCAATCTGTTTCTTTTCAATTCTGCCTCTTATTTGTTTACTAAAATTATTTAGTTAAAATGTCAATTGGGAGTCAGATGGAATTTTTTCCGGATGGTGCATTTTTCAGTTCATTCAATTTGGCCATTTAAAATGTTATTTCATTTCAGCTTTTGATCTTAGATCTGCTAAAATTAACATTTGCATTTTCTGTAGCATCATGAAACATCTTTTCTTTTCCTTAACCATTTTATCAGTCAGGCCCAGGAAATTCTTAACAAATGTTAATCTGTGGGTCAGCATTTGGCTTTGATAAATGAATTCAGCTGCAACAAAATAGCCTAAATAAACAAACTTTTCTGAAGGATGCAAGGAATCGGTGATATGTGGTGGTACATCCAGTACAGGCAGCCCACAAAGCAGACAGGAATTGCAATGAGGTGTGTAAACAAGAAGACAGATCCTCCAAAAAGTTAAAATAACTTTTTTGGATTGCAGTACTTCCTTTGAACTCATCATTCTAAGGACAGAGGAGTGAAAGGGGAAAAAAAAGATAAGACAGAAAAATACAATGTTTTAGGATTTAGCCATGAGCTGGAGATAGTCTGGTGAATCGGGAGACTGGAAGGAAAAACCATAATGAAAGAAGCTGAGAGGAGGAGAAATGGATGATAAATAGAAATCAATGTTCTGAAGTGAAGGAATTACATCTGAAAAAAGTTTTCTATACAATTCCCTCCATCACAAGTGAACACACAGCGATTACACTGCCACACCCCCCACTCTTTGGGAAGTTAAAACCAAATAAATTTATTCTAGAAGTTATGGGAGAAAATAAGAGAAAACAGCCTCAAGCACTGCACAGTCGCTGCTCAGAGCGGAATCCTGCTGGCCCTTTCATTCCCTCTGCATTCCTCTGGGTTCACATCTATAGCAAACACTTTCGTTCTGCTCCAAATAGATGTGCTGAGCAATGGTGGAATGGGAAGAGGAGACAAGTGCAGGCAGCAGCTGCAGAGCATGAACCCTATAGGCTGGGCTGGGGCAGCACCCAGCACTCACTGCCCTCAAGCAGGAAATAAAGGAGAAAGGTCTTTAAGGAAGCAGCTGTAGTTTTATGTCCCTGAACAAGGTGCTGGTTAAAACTCTGCTGAGTGGTTTTCAGCTATAATACCCTGAACACTTATGAAAAGTTCACATAAATTAATGGACTACTTTTCATTCATTTCTCTGGATTCCTGATTCTTTTATAAGCACTGTTATTCCTGACCTATTCACTCTTCCAAGCAAGCAGTTTGTAGGTGTGGCTAGATGTGCTTGGGGTATTCTTAAAATGCACATCATATTTTGGTCTTCTAACACTCTAACACTTGTGCCTGCCATGGACTCAGTCACCTCTAATAAACCCACAATACTTTTTTGAGTGTCTCTAGTGCAGAATTTGCCATTGGTCACAAGAATTTGCTTACTGAGAAAATGGATGAGATTCTAGACCTAACTGATACACAAACCAAAGCTCAGAAATCTTGACAAATGGTATAATACTTCCAAAATAAGATTGATGAATGTGCACGGGTATATTTTATGATAACTCCAGGGAGTTTGGTTTCCTGATCATAATGCATGATAGAGACATCTCTCATATTTTATCCAGATTCAAAAGACTACTTAATGTGCTCTAGTAATCTTACCTTTCGTTCTGAGATTGGCTTCTGAAAGTATTCAGTTCCCAAATTAAAACAAGTGCAAAAAGTATTTTCCATCTTTGTGACTATGACAAATGGTACATTAGCTGTACTGATGCTGTATGAATCTAGTCATTTAGCAAATGTACCCCACCTGGAATACTGCACCCAGCTCTAGGGCCCCCAAGGAAAGAAGGACATGGACCTGTTGGAGTGAGTTTGGAGGAGGCCGTGATGATGCTCAAAGGCTGGAGCACCTCTGCTATGGAGTGTTCAGCCTTGAGAAGAGAGGCTCTGGGGGGACCTTATAGCACCTGCCACTGCCTAAAAGGGCCTATAAGGAAGGTAGAGAGAGACTTTTGACAAGGGCACAGAGTGATAGAACAAGAAGGAATGTCTTTAAACTTAGAGAGAGCAGGTTTAGATTAGATATTAGGAAGAAGTTCTTTACTCTGGGGGTGATAAGGCACTTGTACAGGTTGCCCAGAGGTTTGGATCCCCCAGCTTTGGGTGTGTTCAAGACCAAGCTGGATGGGGTTTGAGCAACCTGGTCTAGTGGAAGCTGTCCCTTCCCATGGCAGGGGGGTTTGAAACGAGATGATCTAGGTCCCTTCTAACTCAAACCATTAGAGGATTTGCAAAAAGTTGCTGTCAAGAATAACGGAAAAATATATTTCTTACCTCTGTGATGAATTCGGGCATGTAAAGTTCAGATTAAACATCAGGAGAAAGCGTGCAGTAATAAAGTTAATAAAGTGCTGTGATAGGTTGCTCAGCTGTAGTACACGCAATATAGTGTACGTGTCTGAGTAAAAGTAGGAATGAAATAAATACAGAGGGTTCTACCTTTGGCAGGGGATGGACTAGATGAACTCTGCAGGCTGATATTTCACCCTGATATTCTGTGATTTGTATGCTCGCCCGAATTTCTTAATAAGAAAAAGAATCATTTGGGAGCAGTTAGGCTGCTGATGCACTGAAGCCACTGGTTAAAGTTTTTCCTACCTGTTAATATCTATTTACAATATTTTGGTTTACTGTAAGATTATAAACCCACTGGGGCATGATCTGCCTTTTTTTTCTTTTTTTTTTTTTTTACTGTGAGCATACTATCTAGTGCAGTGGGTTACTTTATATCAATTTAAGTTATTAAAATATATACCATGACTTTATTGATCATCATCACTACAGCTATGGTGCACACTGAGCCAGTGTTTGGTGGGAAATGAACACTCAATGACCATTGCCATCTCCTGAGGCTGGTGTGGCCAACAGGCTTCTGTGGGGTTTAGAAACAGTCATCAGAGAGTGCAAACCTGAACCACAAGAGAAAATTATTTTGGGGGGATTCCTTGGAAAACTGCTTTTATAATTAATAAACCTTGACAAAAGTACACAACATGCTGGTTCATAATCATTACTACTGGTAATGTTTGTCCATGGGACTGATACCAGGTAGAGAAGGCAGGTAACACATCTTTAAATACCAAGCCATGAGATTGGAATTGGAAAGGGGATAGAAAGACCAAAGCAGTATTTACAGTAACAAGTGCCATATGGACCATGCCTGAAACCAGACCAGTATCATTTAAATGGATTAGAAAATTCTATCTCTGTGCAGGATCTGAGAAAAGTTATTATCTGAAAGACATCCTTTGTTTTGCAGTAATATTTTCATTTAAATACATTTGTCTGATTCTAGGATGAGCATCACAGAATGCCAGCTCTCAGTGACATTAGTCTTTTTAGTTGGGTTATGCATAAAGACTAATAAAAATAGATACAAGACATTTAAACTGGAGATAGCTGAGAAAAATACTTTATTTTAAAATAAATACTCAGGTTTCAAATTTTTTTCATTGTTTTCCAGGTGTTAAAAATCTTATCCTGATCAAACAATAAAGATTTGTCACATATTAAGGAGAACCCCAGAATCAAGGGACTAACCTGGAAGTTCCATATTCAAGCCTCTAATATGAATTCCTTCTGGAACTTTATGTTTCTGACAGAAGGTAGTATTAGTGAACATTTTTGGCACTGACAGCTTGAATCAAAATTATTAAACATGAAGGAAATAATCCACTGTGTTCAATCTTCACATGTAGAGTGTTTCTTCATCCACTGGGACAGCATTAAAGTAATTTTTTTCCTTACTGAAATATGGCCTAAAATATGGTTTGAAAGGCACGTATCAGTTCTTTTTTTCACAGTTTCCTAAGTATCTTACCTCAGGTAAGAGGTAAGCCTGAACCAGCCTGAATTTACTCTTATAGTTATTCTACATTGGACAGCACCCCTGACTTACAGTCCTGATAGAGTGTTAAATTAGGATCCAAACCAGGTATCATTTATATTAATAGGTGTATAACAACATGAGCATTTGGGGGGATTCACTTCTCTTCAGATATCTATGACATAAACATTAATGTCTGTGTCATCCTAAAATCCGATTTCTGCCCAGTGGAAGGAAACTTATCTGACCAAATATAGGTGTCTATTTTAGAATGAGATAATTGATATCTGAAGAGCTATTTCTGCCCATTATCTGAAAGAAGAGCCCAGGACTGCTTGAAATCCACAGACATCTACACTTCATCTGTTGAAGATGCCTTTCAAAGGCCATGTCTGAGACTAAGCTCTTATCCGGGCACATGGAAATACACATCAATACAAAAACCCTCAGGAGTCCGCAGCTTGGAGCCCTGATCCAGCTGGCTCCTGTACACACAGTCTGATAGATAATCAAAAAGTTAAAACAAAGCATGAGAAAAAGATAATTTTATTAACCTTCACTGCCAGAAGAAGCTAAACATGCTGATTCTCTGTGTTGGTCGTGTTCCTTTTAGCATGGGATCTCACAACTCACTCTGCGACCTTGGGTACACACCAGCCATCCCATGGCCTCTGCAGAGCAGCCTTTAAGCCAGAATGAGAGTCCCCACTTTGTATCAGTCTGACTCCCTAGCTGAGTAATTTTGCCAGCATTCACATTCTATTAAGAAACACCTTTTTACTGTTTCATTCTTGATTAAATTGCCTTGGACATATATTAATATGTACTTTGGAGAAGGTTTAATTTTAAGGGGTTAAATTTTCCAAATCCCTCTTTCTGTAAATCTGCAGCTTCCCCTCCAAGAAAAGCAAACACACAGTTTAGAAATCACAGCATTTGAGAGGTAGTTATAATTACAGTTTAGCATTTTAGTAGTCTCACTAAGAAACGCTAATAAGACCACAAACTTCAGTGGAGCTCCAACAGTCTGATCCCGTGCTGCAGGGCTCTGCACTACTTAGTGCAGATATGTCATTATGGTCTTACCAGTAGTGCTGCAGAATAGTGCATTAAAGTGGTAAAATTAAGGAATAACCACTCTAATGATCAAGGCAATTCAGATTGCTGCAGTGAATATAGAATCTGAACGTGCACAGGAATCTCATATGCAATAAAACATTGTTCACTAAGTTTTACAGAGTTTCCTTTGGCCACAACCCTCCATGTGGTGGCAGCTAAGAGGATAGTCTTTACTGACATAAGACAGTGCCCAGGAGGGGTACTGAAGAGTTACTGCCCTTTGCTTGCAGAGGGAAACTGCTGGGGAATAAGAGACAGCAGTCCTTCAGTACTGGAACTCGAGTCCAGTCTCTCATCAAAAATGCTGGTTTCCAAAGCATTTCATGACCCTCTTAGTGGTAAGCTAAGCCTGGCAAGGTCTGAGCATGATCCAACACCTTGCTTTGATCCGTGAAATGCTAATTTTCATCTCAAGGCAACAGCTTCAAAGTTCATGCTGTTGCTAATGATTGCTTTGATGTAATTAACAGTGCTAGATTGACTCAAAATGCCAATTTATTAACATTTTTCTGAAGAGTTGGAAAGCTTTTCTGTTTATTTCGGCTATATCTGCTGGTCTAATAAAAGATAATATTCTTCTCTAAGACTTCGTATCCATAGACCCTAATTGCCAAGTGAAATCTTCATCATTAGAGACATTCAAAATTTAGCTGGACAAGGTGATCCACCTTTGAATACGGCCTTGCTTTGAGCAGGAAGTTGAACTAATTAGTATTCAGAAACCCCTTCCAACCTACATTAATCTGTGAGTTTATAAGGTTTAAACCTAGGTAGGTTTCAAATCTGTCCTTTTTAAGTCTTTGTATTGAAGGATATGGACAAAGATTTTGATTCTGGTAGTAGCTTGATCAGTTTAAAAAAGGCAGATTCTCAGCAAGATGTGAGGAAATATGAAGCAACATGAGTTGAATTGCCAAGGATACTGCAAGGTTACTTTAACTGCCTTGGGCTTCCTAAAGGGAGGATGACTTTCCAACTGAAGACAGTTTTCTGCAGGTCTGACAGTTCTGCCCTCAATGAAAAGAGTTCAATAGAGAAACTCAGGGTAATAGATGCATTCAGTCTAAAGAATATATATTAAATGCGTATGTACAGTGGGATATACAGCAGCATGGCTTGAAGAGGTATATATGTGCAATAATGTCTCTCCCTCACACTAGAAACAGATTTGGGTACAGAAGGCAGTGCTGTCACTTCTCACGCCTGTATTACATGCATGCACATTTGGGGGTGGTGGCTGGACAGAGAGAAAGAACTTTATCAGAGGAATGAGCAGAGCTTTATTTTTACACTGTCTTTACCTGCAACACATATTCAAATTTTCACAACAGAAAATTAAACAACATAAGTTACATTTGAAGGGAATTTGTAGTCAATTTCAAATAGGAGCTTTCTAAACTGCTAATAAATCTTTTACATGTTTGGAGTTGAAAGGGAGCTTTCATTTTCTGCAAGTATTTTTCAGTGTAGTACTGTGTGTTTATGATATCCATATCATATTTAGCATTCACTTTAATGGATCAAATATTTCCTTAATTGAAAAACAACTCCAGTGCAGCAAGGGTAGTTGAGATTTTTACTTGAACTAATGTTTTACTTCATCTAAAATTAATGATGACTAGTGGGGGCTTTTTCATATAGTAGAGTTTAATTAAAAATGATGCAGTGATTTGGGTTATTCTCTATGGCCCCAATTCTGCAAATACACAAGACTATCTTTATGCAAGACATGTTTTATGCTAAGTTCTACAGAGATATTCAAGGATATAAAAAGGCTCAGAAGAAGTGGTTTTAAAATTAAGATATATACAGACCTTTTCCTGTGCTGAGGATTTTCTGTAGCATCCACAGTGCTCTTACTGAACATCTCTACCTGCTCAGCATCAGTTAGAGTCTGTATTCTTAGTTCATAGAAAGAAAACAAAACCTTATGACTCCAGCAAGGATAGGAGTTGAGAAGGGGGAATCAATGGATGAATTTTTGTTAACTAAGATTAATTGATACTTGTGGCTTTGATTTAAATTAAAATAACAAGATGAAATTCAACCACTGCTGCCAACACAGGAGCTTATGAAGCCAAGACGATTTCACCGAGCTCACATTCCAGCTTCCTTATGGGAATAAAAAAAAACCCAAAAAAATCTAACATTAGACGTTTACAGATCTTGGCTCACATCTTCTGTAGCACAAATCATTTTGGCCTAGAGTTTATTGGATGCAATATGTTTCCCGACACTGTGTAGGTGATGGAAGTTACAAAAAAATTTACATTTGACAATATGAGCTGTCAAAGAGTATCAGTTTCAAAATTTTGTCCACAGACTATGGTGGGATTTACTGGGTGGATTCATCTGATGAGGATATTAGGGATTTTTTAGGTCAATCAGTAACGATCTATTTGCTGAGGCACTTCTAGCAGTCTGTCTCATAAACAGAGCCCAATGTTGAATCCCATTGGTGTAGATTTATGAGCTCTGAGCTAGAAGGATGAGCCAGTGCCACTCTACTGAGTCTTACTGGTTGGGCATGGTCAACCATAACTTTATCTGGATCTGTAAAGAGGAGACAGCCCCTGTAAAACACTCAAGAGACCAGGCACAGTTAGTACAACTGTGGACTTAGCAGTGCTGGAGGTTTGAGGTTTTGTATGTCAACTCCCTTCCTGGTTTTCTGTACAGACATGGTGATGAGAGGGAACTGTTTAACTGAATGATTAAAAAATGCACCTGATTATATCTTTTGAACTCATAAAACAGGAAACATGATTGAGTCCCTTCTTAACTTTAAGACAAAGACCTGTCCAACATATTCTTTTCATTCATAGTGCTTTTTAAAATTTAGGCACCTTGAGCACCCTTTATTCAGAAATCACTCATGTAGCCTACTTCTGAGTCAATGAAAGTGCTCGCATGAGCTACTGATCAAGAGAAATGATCGAAGAATATTTTAAAAGTCTAATTTATTTACACTTTACCTTTAAAAAAATCTAGTTTGTGCCTTTGTATTCATTAATACTTAAAACATTAGCTGAAATATTATGTAAAATAATGGCTAGTAGTTCTGTCTATGAAGTTTATTGCTCTAGCACACTGATAATATTAATATCTTGGGGAGTATTACAGTTAAAATGTATTCATTCAGCAATATTCAAGCAATGAACATTTATTGGTTAAATAACTAAATGAAATTCAAATATGTAATTTCACTTATTTACATTTTTTCCACACAGCTGCTCCAAAAGAGAGTGAAATAACAGATTTCTATTGAGAAGCAACTGATTTCATTTTACAAGCAGAATATGTGAATCTGAACAAGCACAAGTTTTTAAGACAGAAACATGTAAGAGGGTTTTACCAGTCTAGAAATCTGTTACATGAGATAATTTGTCTACAGTGGCATGGAAATCTCCCTCCAAGGGATGTCTTGCTTTTGAGTAGGTCTCCACTGTACTTTAACTAAAAAAATCCACACAACAAGGACTTAAAAGCGAAAAAACCAGTCACTTTATGTTTTGGACACAAACTGACATCTGAAAAGATATCTCACAGCTAAAATAATAATTTTTTAATTTATCTTCTACTTCTCATTTTCAGTAGGTTTCACATATGGCCCCCATCCTTAAAAAAATAAGCTTTGCCTCCAGTCTATGTAGACAGTACTGTTTAGATTCCTCTTCCAAGGTACATATTTAGCTTCATGGGGGTCCTAAGAAAATAAAGGAAGCTCTTACTAGCCTGTGGCATTAGGTATTCCAGGAGCCTCTTGTGCAGTTTGCTTTGTTCCTAACAGCTCCCGTGGAGTCAATTTAAGCACTGAGCCTACTCAGGCTATGAAGCATATGGGTAATTTATATTAATGCTAATGTGAGACATTCATGCATCAGGGAAACATATCTTCATGTTTTTAACTTTCCATTTGCTTTCACTCTCCAGGAAGAATTTGAAAGGATTTTGACTTTGTGGGAAAAATTAACACTGACTGAAGATGTATTTTATTCTTTAGAAATGTTTTTCTAATACTTTTTTTTTTCTCATGGGGCAGTTGTGTTCAGTCTGTCCAATTCTCTTTTTCCCTCTTTTACTGTGATTAGTTGTAACTGGGTTAGGCTTCATCCTAATTGGTAGATGTTGTAGCCTAATCCAGACTCTGTTTCACCAACTCCTTTAGAAAGTGAGTGAATGGGAAAAAAAGCCAAAATCAAACTACGGAGTCTTCCTGAATTGATTTTTTTGTGGGAAAGGTAAAAACGAGGACCCAGGACCAGAGACCAAAGCTGTAGCTATGCTCTCCACTGGACCAAAGTTATGTCAGTCCTTGTTGACCACTTGAGTGTACAAATTGGCTGCCCAAAGGCTCAGCTTCAGGAGAAGCAGGGTTGGAGCTCTCCAGACGTGTGCTCAGGGTGGGCTCAGCCCTCTGTCCTGTTCCCTGTAAAACAGATTTAATTTAAACATTTCTGAGCATCAAGAACCTAGCCCTGCAAAAGGCAGATCCAGTGTCTTTAATGCATCTTTTTTGTCTCATCTGGTCCTTCTAACCTGAGATTCCCGCCAACACATCTTATTGTGTCTCAGTCTGGTGTACTGAAGGGCACTCTATTATGAGATTTCTGTTCTCATGTCAGTACTTACAAACCTACATGAAGTCATCCCCTTAATCTTCTCTGCATAAATCAAAACCAGCAGAGCTCTTTGATTGTATCAGTATAAAGAACAATTTTCCATCTTTTCATCCTTCCCATGTTCCTTCTCTGTACTGTCTGCCCTTTAACAAAATCCTTCTTGAAAGAACTTACTTGTTCTCACATCGTTGGTGTCCCACTAGTGCAATTCTCATTGTAAAATTCACCTGCAGTTTTTAACAGTTCAGGTCTTTTCCAGGGAGAGGAAATACTTGGAAGCACCATAGAACAGTCATAGCATGAACTCATCTTCATGTCTCTATCTGCTGTGACCTCCATGTTATCTTCAGCCATGGTGAACATGGCCTGTGTTCAACTTCCCTGGGTTTTAATGCCAGACTTGCTGTGGGGGATCATCTTCACAGCTTATGACACTTATGAGTTTCATCTCACCTCGCAATCTTCTCTGGAAGTTGTTAAGAAAAATGAAAAATTAGTATCATGCTCACTGGCCAGTTGTATTTAGAGATCCATGCATTGAGTTTTCAATTAAGGTTGAGAAGCACACAATTAATGTGCATTTTTAAAAATTTTGTAATATTTTAATTTCTAATAAAAATGTGGTCAGAAGTTGTAGAAGGCTCTGTGCTTACATCAGCTCTATTACTTTTTCAACCAAATTTACGACTTCATTGAGAGAATATATCAAGGTAACTAGCATAACTTATTTTCAATGGATCCTAGACAGTAAGAAATAATTTCACTACCCCTCCTTGCTTTGTCCATTCTTTAGGGCTGAAAGGCCCAGTAGGCCCACAACATTCTCTACTTTGCCTTTTCTGTATTTTCTTATAGCACTGGCTTCCTTTCAATTTTCTGAAACTAGTTTACGGTTTTAAGTTTTATTGGAAATCAGTGCTAAGGATACAGAGAGCTGCTCAAACAACATTTTAAACTCTCTGATGCAAGCCATCCCCACCTATAAAAATATATACCTTCAATAGCTGCTTTTTGATA
This sequence comes from Coloeus monedula, assembly GCF_965178545.1. Taxonomy (NCBI): domain Eukaryota; kingdom Metazoa; phylum Chordata; class Aves; order Passeriformes; family Corvidae; genus Coloeus; species Coloeus monedula. Next base: position 65,439,265 of record NC_138785.1, read on the forward strand.
TTTCTTTGACTCACTGTCAGAAGAGAAAATACACTATCGACATCACTACATGTGCTGCCATCACAGCATATTGATTGCTCTACAGAGCCCAAAAAGAGAAACATGACTTCTCTGCTATACTGTAGACAATTCTATAGACATCATTTGCTATTTAAAAAACCCCTCACTTCTTTACATATTCCTTTATTCTAAATTTACTTGCACAATATTGCTTTTATTGTGAACTTTCCTGACCCTGATCCTTGTATCCTTGTGCCTTTATTACAGTTTTATTTCCTAATTTATATTCCTCAATATCTGTTTCTTCTTTCTTTCTTTTCTTTCTTTCTTTCTTTCTTTCTTTCTTTCTTTCTTTCTTTCTTTCTTTCTTTCTTTCTTTCTTTCTTTCTTTCTTTCTTTCTTTCTTTCTTTCTTTCTCTTTCTTTCTTTCTTTCTTTCTTTCTTTCTTTCTTTCTTTCTTTCTTTCTTTCTTTCTTTCTTTCTTTCTTTCTTTCTTTCTTTCTTTCTTTCTTTCTTTCTTTCTTTCTTTCTTTCTTTCTTTCTTTCTTTCTTTCTTTCTCTTTCTTTCCTTCCTTCCTTCCTTCCTTCCTTCCTTCCTTCCTTCCTTCCTTCCTTCCTTCCTTCCTTCCTTCCTTCCTTCCTTCCTTCTTTCCTCCATGTGAAATGCTTGTGAAACATTTATTAATATTATCAATATTATTACCATTATGTCATTTTACCACCCAGGTCTGACTTTTTAGCTGGAGTGATTTCATTTCCAGACACAGGGTTCTAAGTTTTAACTTTATATCTATTCATGCTTTTCCATTTCGGATTTTACCTCCAATTGATGTGATCAAAGCTGTCCTCACATTTGTGACACTGTGAAACTGCTCATGTAAAGCAGACAGCTCACAGATGCAGAGCAGATGTGCTCAAATCATAGCACTTGGAGTTGTATCTACATAGAGCAATGCAGCATCACACAGAGCTCACTCTGAACAGGCTGGTAGTAAAAGTCTGATTTCAATATGATTTAGAGCAGTATTCCCCACGTTCACATTTGAATATCAAAAGTTATCTTTTTTTTTAGGCAACAGCTGTGCTCTGAGCAGCAACAACTGCAAGACTCCTTCAGCAGTTCCTGTCAAAAATTCTGGCAAGGTGTGAACAAGCTGGTTCAGGTGCAAGGAGGCAAATGCTAATGAGTGAGGATGTGACACTGAAGTTACCTTTATTCTGTCACTATTTAGCAGCAGAGGCTCAAAAGCAGGACCAAGAACACATCTTGGGAATACCCAGCCATCATCTCATTTATTGTTTCTATACATTGTAATGAGCTGGAACTACCCATTATTAGCCCAACAATTAACACGGCACTGCTGGGCACCCACTGCTGGCCAACCAGTCATCCACAAACTGATCTAGGAAAAGGGAGGATCCTTGATTGTGCTTTGTTGCTCCTTTCCTCCTCTTATTTTTTTTTTTTTTTCTCTTCTATTAGCAATTTTATATATTATGAAGTACCTTTTTTCTGACTACTGGATGATTTCTCTTCTTTGCTATGAACTATTACTAATAATTATCACTTCCACAGTCTCCCCTGCCTTTGTTTTAATTCCCTTATTTTGCATGGCTCAGTAACCTCCATGCTTTCTTGCTCATAGTGTGAGGCTCATCAGCTGATGCTCAAGTCTTCGTCCTGTGGCACTCTGTCCTACCTGTCAGGATACTGGCCTGTAAAGAGTCATTAAATATTTGCTTCTAAGCTGTAAGTGGTTCCAGCAAACAATATAATTTTTGACATAGAATAACACTTTACCTCCCTCTGTCTACTCATCCCTGCCTAAACAGGTAATAGGAGAAGAAGAAGCACCCCAGTCATGCAGATATCATGAAGCTTCATTCTTTCCCACAAGGCTGAATTTAGGCTCAGAAATGCATTTCAATTCCTATTATTACACATCAGTAGCATTGTTGTATAGGAAATTAACACATTTATCTCCTCTTATCCCTGGGTGTCTTGATTAATTTTGTTCTTGGCATCTTGATTTTATGCTGAATTAATGCTTATTTATCCTTTTTTATTAATTGAATACCTTCCAAATTATCCTTCTTGTCTGCCCCCTTAAGCGGTGAGTTGCAGGTTACACTAGAAGTTCACTTTCCTCTAAATAGATTAGTCTTGCACAAAATCTCTCTTCCACAAAAATCTCTATTTAACTGCCTCTTTTCCCCCAGCAGTTCACTTCCACAGCCTTACACACTGCTTCTTTCAGAGAACAGCAAAAGACAAGCCCTGGATATGGTCCTTGCATATTCAGCATCACACCAGGCTCTTTGTGAGCCATCTGCAGTCTGTGCATCCATGATGCAACCTTAGAGTGCTTAAAAGTTGCATCAAGTAGCAGCCAACCGTGGGGTATTTGTCCATATTGCTTTGTCAAGGTAAGTTCTGTAGTTTCTCTGAATACCTGTTAGTGCTCTGTAGAATTCATTCCTCAGCACAGTCAGCGTGTTCTCTGCACTTTGGCAGTCCCAGCACAGCCACGTTCATTCTGTTTGTCTCCCTATGGACGCCATCTCCCCCTCATGTCTCTCGATGTTAAAGTATGCAAAGCTACCACCTGTCTGTCTCCTGTCTGTGTTCTGCTGAGCTACTGACATTTTCATAATCTTTGTCTCAATTTGCCTGATCATTTCTACTGACTGTGTTTGTCCCTGTTTACTTCAGTTTTCATATGCTGTAAGTCCCTTCTGACTTCAAGAAGAAATAAAACCTGATCTATCCATTCACACTTACTGATCCATCTCTGTCCACAACATAAGAGACATAGAATGGTGTCTGGAAAGAAAATAACTCACTCTGCTTCTCAAGTTTTTTAGTGAAGTGTTTGGTGCCCTGGGTTTTTTTTGTCCACTTTTCTTTGAGGAGCAGATATTTCACCACAGAGTAGATTGAGGGTTTGTTGACTACATTCTGATGGTATCAAAACGACTCAACTGGCTCCTTGTGCTAAGTCAGAGCCTACTGCCCCATCCTATAACCCATAGAGAAATCTAAGAGGAGCCAATCCCCAACACTGCCATGTAAAAAATCAGGAGTTGTGAGACCTGTCATACTGATAGAAGAACCATAATCCTTCAACTCCTCTTCATTTAGATACCTCTTTGCTTTTTTGGGAGTCATTTAATCATAGGAGGTTAAACATATGCCATATGTATAAGTAATGCTGTTCCAGGGATTAAATGGGAGCAGACTGATTAAATCCTATCAAGGATACAGTTGTCATCAGAACTGTGTCTTGAGATAATGAACTTGACACTGAAGTAGAATCCATCACTCCACTATCGAATTACTAGACTTAGGAGTTGTTACCATAATTAAGAGCCAACTCACCATACTTCTAAGTAGGTATATGACATGAATCAAAAATCTTGCCCTTTTCTGGGTCTTTGACATCAAATATCAAACTACAAGAAGAGTATTAGGATTTACCACTCTGAACCATTTCTGGAGTACAGCACTGCTACTGGGGTTTCGCAATTTTTTTTTTAATCATGGACAAAAGGAAAGATGCAGCCTGTCTTTCAAAACACCACAGAAAGCTAAAACCACTACCCTAACTTTTCTTAGATTTAAACATCAATGTGAGACTGGAGGACCTAATTTACAGCTGATGTCTACTTGATATAATGAAAAAAAATCATGTCTCAACAAATCGGGGAGTGACATAACCTTTAGTCTACAGTTCCAGACACTGAATAAATAAAATATTTTGTGTTGCCTTCTTTTGAAAAGGTGTCACTAATAGAGCTTCTTTGGTTTGCTTTTTAAACACCTTTAGAAAAAAAATTCACATAGATGCTACTTAAGCTGTCATGTTGCAAGCATCTTTAATCATAAATGAATGATATTGTATATTCATGAATTCTGAATTACAGGCATCATATGGGTGACAAGTATATTTTGAATCATATCAAGTATATACAGCAGAAATTTGTCAAATGCACTATTTCTGACCATGAGTAGCAGCCATTGATGTCAGCTAACAGAAATGATGGAACATACCTGTTTTGTGTTGCTGGTTTTGCTCCAAACTTTCATAGCATCCAACTTTCCTGGACGCTATGATGCCATTTTTAATATTTTACAGGGTTTTATTTAACACTGACTTTCCATTTCTGTGTTTGTATCTGAAGTTGGCCAACACACTTTACTCCTGGCCTTCCTTTGAGTTTTCAACACCCCTTGGTCCTGCTCAAGTATAGAATTCTACTAGTACTTGTTTTCTGTAAAAATTCCTCAGAGTGGTAATGTTTTAATCCCCATAGCAAACAACCATTCTCCATGGAGAGAATTTCAATTTCCAGAAACATTGAGGCTACATTTCTTTTCAACTGTATGATGAGATCATTCCTAGGAATAATGCACTAGCCTGTTCAAAGCATGCCTTGCTTCCAGAGCTATTTCCCAACCTGCATTAAGGAGATCTTCTAGGGGAATTATGCACTTTCTGTATATGTTCCTCTGGGGAACTTAAACAATGAAGATAGTTTGTTTGTAAAACCGTGTTTATCTGATGCTGCAAAAGTCATCTTGGTGAGCTGCTGAAGACAAAGCTGCTCTCTGCAACCTGGCAGGCGACCACGGGCTGTCTTCTGCCTTTGGGCCCAGGATGCTTACCCACTTTTTGATTGGACCAATATATATTTTTTTCCCCTTCCAGGTGATAACTGGTGAAATTTAGTAGTGCATCAAGTTATACCCAGCATGCCTCCTTCAGACTGCGCTTCCTTACTCTGCTTTTTAGCTTTCAGTATGGCTTTGAAATTAATTCTACAAGTTATTGAGTGCCCAGTATTACAAGACAGTGAAGTGGAAGCTCCCATATCCCAAAGGAACAGCACTCCATCCTACCACTACCTACTGTGCTTAACTATGGCCAGGGACTTGAAACTACTTATTCCTTTTCCAGTTCTTCTGAGATTTTAATTTTCTTTTTGGTACAGTATACTTAATAATTTTAATATAGTGGCCATCAAGCTGATTGACTCATAAATTGAGTGAACCTTTCAAATGTGTCCAGAAAACATTGAATGTCTAAGACACTCTACAGCTGCGAAGTATTCAAAAACCTTTATCTTTCATTTTCTTGAGGGTAAATCTTTTGCTCTGGACAATGCCTTGGGTAAATAGCTAGGTTTTCAAAAGACATCACTGTTAGCTTTAATTCATACCACAGCACAGATATTGCAGTCCCCTCTGGGCTTTACAAACATTCCTGTGAGTGCCTTCTGAACCCTCTTCTCATCCATGCATGAGGTAACGCTGTTCTGTCTTCTCTGTCGCTGACCCTTTGTTCTTCCAAACACATCAGATACAATGACTCCTCTAATGGGGAATATTTCTCCTAAAACACCAATAAAAGTGATTGGGAATTTTGGGTTTACTCTTCACATTGAAGGAGAGTAGGACTGGCCACAAACAGGGTTTTTTTGTGTTTCAGCTGAGGAGAGGCAAATGCTACTGTGTAAAACACATCTGTTTTCTGCAGCTGACTCTATCTTTGATTTTATATCAACTAATCAAATATTCATTCGACCAGAAAGAGAGGGAGTAAGCACAAGGGTGACACAGCTTCCATTGCACCTTCTCGCTTGCAGTCTCCTGTCACAGTCAAGTAACTCCTCGATGTGAAATAAAATAGCCAAGAACTGCAGTGCAGATTATTTTGCTTCTCAAGGAATGCCAGAGCCTCCTCTCAGGAGAATCATAGGCTTTACTAATACTGTAACCTGAGCCCGACTTGAGAAGAATTCCCTCAGTCTCTCTGGTTCTGTCTGGCCCCTTCCAAAAATAATTTTTGGCTTAGTGATAAGGGGACTCATACAGGAAATATAGATTTGATTGTGTTCAGGCAGAAGACAACATGGGACTACAGACTCTCCAATCATAGAAAATTGCTGTATGCTATAATAAGGTTGACAACAAATGATTAGCAACACACAGAGCCTTACCCAAAGCTTGTGTCTTATTTCTGAGGACATCTTAACCCTCGTCAGGACTCTGAAACTGTATATGTGGAAATGCACATCATTCGTGTGTCCTAGGAGAGCTCAGATGGAAGTTACATCACATCTGCTATCCATGCTGAGACAGGTTAGGGCACATGAGAAATTAAGGTGTTGAAAACAGCTCTCAGTGCACTGAGATGCTCCCAAGGCTAGGCAGAAACTGAGTTTGGGCTCTGATCATTCAGATTTTGATATGAAGTGTGTAAAGCAGCACCAGCTGTAGCTTATTGCCTAACTCTTTCAGGGATCCACCCTGGTCCTATGTTTGTTGTAATCCATGGCAAAAATCTTTGAGAAAATGCAATTAATTCAAATCTAATTACAGGTTGATTTCATGAAAGAATTCTGGCTTTTCAGTTCTATATTATAGTAGTGTAAATATTATTGTATTAATATATTTATAATCTATTTAACAATTTCAGGGTTAGTGAAAGAATCTGCTTCACAGTAGACTGAATATTTCCAAACTGACATTTTATGAAAATTTATTAATTCCAATTTATGAAATTATATGTCTCTGTAAGCAAGTTCACACAAGGAAGAAAGGAATGAAAGACAAGGATATTTCAGAAGTGTGGTTGTCATGTAACCTAAAGTGTCTTTTTTGTGTATGTTCATTTACATTTAGACACATTGACAATTGCCATAATTTAGCTGTTTAAAATAATTTTTGCCTATAATACATCTACAATGATTACAATTTGCAAACACATCATTCTGTCAAATTATTCTGTCTATTCTTATGTCCCCCTTTCATTTTTCTCTGCATATTTCCGGATGCCCTGTCTTAGGACCAACTAAGGATTTTAAGACGGAAGCTAGTTCAGCTGATCCTAGCTGTTCCTAGTATTTTTGCAACCATAATCCAATATACTTGAACAGTAATTAAAGTGCATGACAGTGGTTGAAAGCAGTGCGTGCTGGTGATATCGATGGATGTGCCCCCCATCACTTGGGATGTGCACACCCTTGTCAGACCGCAAATATCGCCCTGGGTCAGAGGAAAACCTTGCCTTGCCATTCTCCTTGGAATGATTTTGCTGCCCAATTTCAAATGCAAAACAATACAACATGAAGACATAGGGAATCATTTAAACTCATTTTGACCTATCTATTAAAAACACCAGAATCTCAATAAAGTGAGGCTTGTATTCATAAGCAAAGGAAATGTTCTTTTGCCTGTTACTTTTGTATCTGTGTCAAGAATAGCTTACAAGCAGTTCTCAAGTATTTCCTCAGTCTGTCAGTAAAAACATCATTTGTTATTCTCTTTTTGTTAAGAACAATTTTATTAAGTTGTGATCTGTCTCCTATGGGAAATGAGTGAAATTATCTTCAAGCCTCTTATCCACATTCTCTGCAAGATCGCACAATAAATTCTTGTGGTTAAATAATTTCATCTGTTATACTGTGTCCTGAAGTACCAGGTTTGTTGTCACAATGCCTGGCTTTGCCCTTCAATATAGATGTATTTTTTATTAAATAATCATGATGCTTACCTCTGGAAAAGACTGCATTAACTCAAGAACAGAAGAATCAGGCCAAGTAGAAAAAACACTTCGGTTTTGACTACCCAGAACATTAGGAAATAACAGAATAAAATCAATCTCTAGCAGCAAGATTGGATTTTGGAGGAAGGAGAAGGGAATGTGGCTCTGAAACTATTAAATGACGTAAATGCATAGTTTGGAAGAAATTAGCGTTATGTGTTTATTTTAATATTTCACTTTGGCGGGGGCTACAGGTTAAAGTGAATATATTGCTTATATCAAAACTGGACTAACCAAACTGGAAACCTGAATTCTCTATTTAATTACAAGCAAGATATGGCATGGATAAGGGCCAGGCAGTATTTTCATGTCTCTTCATCAGTGAATTTTGGTTCTGAACAAACAGAACATCCTGTCCTCTGGAACTGGTGCTGTACCTGGGGGCTGCTTCAGTCTAAGGCAGTGGATTACAGCACAGCAAACCCCTGGGGACTCCTGAACCACAGCAATACTGAGAGTGAGATTTGTGCATGGAGTTACTTCTGTCATGTTTTGGGGATATTGTCTGGTGGAATTGCAGGCACACACACAGTGATGGGTTTTTTTATATTGGTCATCTGGTAGAACCCAAACCTCATCCTATTGAGTCCTGTTCCATGTAAGTACTGCAGTGTCTCTTTCCTGGAGTGATCCCTGCTCGTGTTTAATAAACACACAGCATCTGATCACACAGAGAAACAGGGGAGCTCTACCAACATGACAGTAGAAATAGGCAAAACAGGTGCTGTGTAGAGATTTTAGCTTTCAGCCAACCAGTAGTAAATGCAGGCCTCATGGCAAGAGTAAGGGCAGACAAGAAGTAGGGATTCCCATCACATTTTTACAGTCATTTACCCCCTTGTTAAAACTGACAAAGATTATCAAATTTGAGTTTCAGTTGGGTGAATAATACCTGACTGCTGAGTTCCAGACTGCAATATGTATCCTCAGACTGGACTCAGTCTTTGCTGGTCTGTAAATGCTAATTTAAAGATATAAATCGGAAAGATAATTTTTATAATTCCACCTGGGGTAATGATAGCTAATTTTGGCCTTTCCTTTATGCTAAGGCATCTGATATACTGTTATGAAGTTATTAATATTTTATCGATACAGGAGTATTGGCTCACATCCAACAGGTTCCTACCTCTTACAAATTACTGCATTTGCTGGTGGAAGTCATTGTGGGACTCCATATCATAGATTAGTTGGCAATACAAACTTAGGAGGAAGTTTATAAAGTCTGGTAGCTGCCTTGCTGTTGGCATATCTGTTGACTGAGCCATAGTAACAGGACATCTGTGATATCAGAAAATGGGAAGCTGCAGTTCCAGGCCATTCTATTTTATAATGAACCTTTAATGGTTGCTAATCAAAGTGTATTCAAATCAATTCAAAGTTATTCAACTTCTTTTTTACAAATTTAAAAATCAGTTATTTTCTGATACAAATACTATGACAATGGGACGTTACTCTGTGCAATGACAGCAACAAGCAAATCTAGTGTTTCAAAAATACTGAATTAAAAATAGGCTGCAGTGATAAATAAGATGGACAGGTTGATTTGTGTTTTGGGAGTTTTGTTTGTTGTAAATGAGGCAAAGAAATCAAGGGTAATTTGTAGTCACTGTGCTTTGCAAATCAAGAATTGGTAGTGAAATAGCAAAACATTACCACTGTTGATATTAGCAATGACTACAGTGTATAACAAGTCCATGTAAGTATGGACTATAATCATAAACACATCTACAGAGATGATCTTCCTCAGGAACTTCCAGCCATCTACAAGTTATAAGTATTTGGAAAATGGATATGTCAACTACTGTGACATTACTGTCTGTGGGCTTTGCAGGAGGAGTCCTCACTGGGTAGAGTACACCCACTTACAGGGAAAGCCCCCCAGAACAGCATGAACTGAAGTTGTATTACCTCTTTCCAAGCACCCTTTCATGTTATTAATTGCCTCTGTGTGATAAGGGGGAGATCACGGTAGGAGAAACAGGCAAAGTCAGATTTGTCAGCTGAAGAGCCAGAAAGAGACAAATCAGCAACAGATTAAAGTGTGCCTGGGAAACCGGGCATGACAACGTCCTGCCTATTCAGTACTCCATGTTTTTGTGGAGATACGACCTAAAGTACTCGCCTTATTAATTAAGTGATTTGTAGAGGTATAAATTCTCCCTTTGTATTTTGTTATTTCCTTCATGGGCCACAGTTTTCCTTTGCTCTGGTCTGGACCTGATCCACTAGACAGCATTAGCGAGAAGGACTCATAACACATATCCATGGATTTGGATAATTTGAGATTAATGCCTCAGTCAGGGCCTCAAAGTTTTACTCCCTGCTATATCCAGACTGTGCCAGTTGTCAGAAAGGTTTCCACCTGAAGTTTTGAAAAATTTCTAAGGGGGCAAAAACCTTGAAGCCAGATACATGAAATTAGTAAATGATAGCAGAGACCACACCAGGTTCTGGTAGAGGAAAGAAGCACTCTCCAGGCTTGGAACAAGCTCAGGAACTGATCTGAGCCCATGATATTTAAGAAGGGTGCTGGCAATATAATTGTAACATCAAACAGAAGTCAAAATGCCTCAGCATAGGTCAGCACTGATTTCTGGCACTGACGTATGGAGGAGGCATTTCAGAGGAGAAGGACCTGGCTGCTACCTGTGACATTTGTTTTACCTCGGGGGATTAGATGAATTCTGACTCTGCAGTACCTCTGTGTATTATAGCAAACATAAAACTAAATTAAGGCAGGCTTGAAATTCCTCCAAAATATATGACAATCCAGCTAATGCCAAGAGCTGATATTTATTAAATGCTGCTGTGTAAGTCTGACTTTCTATACCAAATAACAGCATTATATAGATGTATAACTGTAAATTATGTATGTCTTCATAGAATGATATCAATTTTCTCTGTCTCATTTCTTTTCCTCTTTTTCATGAGTTCTTTTACTCAGAGTAAGGATTAAAACGCAGGAGACACAGGGTTCTTCTTCTAATTGATGTTTATTATTTCTTATCTATAACACAGCTGCACAGAATGTGCCTCTAAGTTGACAAGGTGGAAATGGCCTCTGAGTGCTACCTTCCAAGGTCTTTTAAAGTCCAATCTATCCAATTATGTAATGCCAACTAATTTATTTTTACTTATAATCCAATAAGTAATCATTCATGTTCCACACTGCGGTTTTTTGGAGCAGTACCAAACCACCCAGATTTGTGAAGAAGAAGGAGGAAAGGAGAAGAACTAACCCACACCCAAAATCCTCCATTTTGTTACATGCATATTATTATATCTCATAAACCTAAATGTTCTACGTCTCTACATATTCGACCCAATGATACAATTTTAATCACACAGCCACAGTCTCAGTGCTATTACATAATCTGGGAAGCCTTTCCCAAGGCCTCAGGTCAAATGCAGTGTGCTTTTGAAGATCTTTGCCTGTCAGCACTGAAAGACTGAAATTCTCTAAACCCAGGGTTCCAACATAACAAGGATGTCTTCTCTTGATATACTTTGAGATCAGTAACAATGTTGCTTGACATGGGAATTGGGTATCCATCTATTCAGGTTGGGTTCATACATGGAGTCCAGAAGAAAAGTGAGCCTATATCAGTTAATCTCTTAAGATTGTTTATCTTTCATCTAAATGTGAGATAATTTCCAGCTTTCTGTCCATATACTGACGTGTGAATTATTCAGCATTGTAAAGTACAACTTGTGCTTACTATTCATAGCTTTCCTCAGAAATGTTTCCTCAAAGCAGCATAGCCTCATAGGAAAGCAGAGAGAAAGGACTTTCAGAGGCCCCCTGTTCTGAAGCAAGCTCAGCTCTACCTGTCACTCCCCACAAAGTTCCCTCCTGACAGGGAAAGATGCTCATTTGTCCCCATGAGCATAAGCCCAGTGATTTATGCTACTTGAGCTCAGACAAACAGCAAAATCATATTTCTTTTCCTCTCACTAAATGAAAAAGAAACAAAGGTTCTGAATGTAGTAAGAATTAGGTGTTCAGGGAGTGTTTGTGTCACCCAGTGTGGTTTAGCTTTCAGTGCAGCCAAAGCTTGAGGTGGTGGTACTCACCTAACCCGGTGAACAATGACCCTGCAGAACAGCTGGTGTCTTCCCCACATTGCGTGGTGATGAGGATATGATGGGATTCGTTACTGGCTGAGCATCAAGAACTGAATCCCCTGGAATGGGGGATGCCTGTGCTCTGAGCACAACATTTCAGGTGTGCCATGCAACCCTAATTCCACAGCTTTAATGCCACTGCTACTTAGGGATTCCCACAAAATCAGCTATGACTGAGTACTGGTACATGCTCAGCCCCTACCAAATGCAAAGAAAAACATCGTATCTTAGATCACAGTAAAACAGCTTTGCTCTAAGACTCAAATATTGTTGTGTCTGAGCACTGAGAATAAAAGTAGTCAGATGGGCTGGATTTATGCATTCATTTTTCTGGGTAGACTCATCTTTCATCTGCATGTATACGTAGAAAGGTAAATGCAGGACCTCTTGCCACAATCTACTTGTAATGAGCCAGGAAGATCTTCACATTACCTATTCAAGATTCCGTTTGCTTAGCCCTGACACAAACTGTTGGATACAGGGAAAACCCAACAAAATGTCTCAGCTCAGGAAAGGCAAAACCTCTGTTCTACAGTCAGGGCTTTTAGAAGATTTCTGCTTATCTGCTCAGAAAACAACACTAGAGGTAACATCCGAGCCTTTTTCAGGTATACGAAGGTACATTTCAGTCACCCCCTTGATGAAACTTTGGCTTAATCTGCCAGAGCTGAGTGGTGAACAGCTCTTTTTCATTGGTGAAACTCACAGTAAATCAAATGCTTACCAGGCCACTGATTTCAACTATGAGTATGAAAGTACCATCAATAAAACACCCAACATGATTTTAAAAACCCTCTCCTGGTGAGTCAGGCTCCATCCAGTCTTTCAGAAGTCTCTCGCCTGTGTGTTCTGTGTTGCTCAGTTGACTCCTTACCTCATGCTCCAGGCCTGAAAGCATTTTCCACTGCATGATCTGATATTGTGCAGTTTCCAAAAATCCCTGCAGGGGAAACAGAGATATCTGATGTCCCCTGCCTGCCCTCAAATGTAAATTTACATTTTACAAACCACAGAAGCTCATAATCCCTCAGTTTCCTTTGTAATGCCAGGTTGTCTCCCCAGCTTGTGTTAATGTGCACTAATGAGGAACAGGCAATAGGTTATTTAGAAGGCAGATAAGGAAAAAGCATGTCCTTCCAGATCTTTTAGAATATGCTATAAAAAAGTCCAAATTGTTTTGCTTGGCTGCAGTGTTGTGTTTTGAGGCAGCTCCTCCTATCCTATTCTCTCAGGGATGAATGGCTGCACTGGGGGGGGGTCACAGGATAATTTCTTAATGGGGTGCGAGGGCAGTAGAGGAAGCCTCAGGCCACTCACTGGGATGCAGCCATTTGGGGAGGATCCCAGGTTGTTTCTAGGGTGGTGGTGAAGGAAATGTGGTTTAGGGGTTTATTAGCAGGTGTGTTGCATTGGTGAGGGAGGCTGGGGTATTGGGTTGAGCTCAGTTTGCTACTGTCTCAGTCACAAGCATTACCTCTAAATAATGTGTTAAGGAAAAATTCTGTAGGCAGTCCTGGCTAGGGGCTGTCTCTATGCCTCCTTTTGCTGAAGCTCATATTCTTTGTGGCAGAAACCTGTTAATGAGCTAGACTTTTGGGACTTTCCTAGCCTTTGTTCCCTTTGTTCCATGTAACTGTATGTTACATGGACTGCAAGGGGAAAAAATAAAAAAAAAGTGAGTACTCAGGCCACAAATCCTATCTTAAAACAGAGTCCAGCAGTCATTTTGGGGTGAAGGGAGATGAGGAGTAGGATTACAATGTGGGATTTACTGTCCCAAACTTGTTTTGTGTGTTTGATCCTTTGCCCTTCATTTATTGAAGGAAAAGACTCAGAAGTATCCCTTGTTCAGTTCTGCTTTTGTGCTAATGAAACCAAGTCCTCTTTCTCTAACCCTTTGGATAAGTCAGTCTTTGAAATGCAGCCCTGGATCATGGACTCATCTCTAACCTTGTTTGTCTTTCCTTGTTTGTCTCCTTGCTCCATTGTGTAGCCTATAAACGTACAGGTTTTTTGCCTTTTGCCCTAAGTCATATATTTTTCCCCCCATTTAATTGCTTGATCCTGCACTCATGGAAGCTACTGGGACTGTTCCCACTAGGGACACAGTAACAACCCAGACATCCCCACATTTAAGCACAAACAAGACTCCACTATGACCTCGATGAGAAAGGCAATGCAGGGTTCAAAATGTCCATTGCTGAACTTGCGTGCTTAAAGTCCACTGAAATCACCTGAAGCAGAAAACAAAATATCACGAACTTTCCCCCAGGAGGGAAAGTGGTAAGATAGATTTGACATAAAAGACTAGCTATCATTATTAATTCATAGTTTGGCAGATCTCAGGCATTTTAAGTGAATGAATAAATTCTGTATTACAGAATGTCCTTTGCAAAATTTGTGATTAAAAAAAGAATATTTTAAATTAGGGTTTCTTAAAGCCTCATGAAATTTTCTTTGAGAATATTATTAATTGTGCTGCTTTAGAAATTTCATTTCTCTTTTAGGTGCTGTAAGTTATCAAAATTTGCTATGCAGACAGCATGGGGTGGAACTGATAATTCTGTGATCCTTAGATAAACTACAAAGCTGTACATAATAGCTATGGACAGAGCTATGCAGAGTTGGAATCTGTTCCCACCAAGCCAGGGTGTTGTGGTCTTTATTATTTTATGTGTTCATTCTGTCTGCTGAAAGAACAGACATATCTGGGCCCCGGAAAAAATATTAATATAAAGGCTGTGAGCTTCAAATTTGGCTTAACTGGAGCTCATAAATGTAATATATGAATATCATGGGTTAGCAAGCATAGTCCCAGAAGTGATTTTCTTGCAAAGAGGTGCTTACAGCTTCCTCTGTGACCTAACAGAATCTATCAGCTGGCTAGTTTGAATATGGACAATTTTTTAAGCCACTTAGAAATTTGACTGCCTCTGTGGTCCACATTTAAGAATGGACAAACCCTGGGAAGCACTCTCTTTCTTCCAGCCGGAGGACTGGTAACTGGGCTGCTCGGGCCGGGCCGAGCCACAGCCATCCTGGAGCTGATGGGCCCTGTTCCACCTGTGGAACCCCCCTTCCCCCCATGCCCCCCCAGCCCTGTAATGTGCAGACGGGCTGCTCCCCCTCTCCAGTGTGGCCAAGATTCAGCTGAAGCTGCCCTGCTGTCTGGCAAAGATCACGTGACCAACAGCGATAAGCAAAATTCCAGCTGCAAGACCCGGGTGAGATTAACCCTTTTAGTGCTGTGAAGAGCTGAAAACCTGAGGGAGGAGAAAGAGGAGATGCTTAAAGCTGAAAATCTGTTGTAAAGCTATGGTGGTGATAGACTACGATATATCAGAGTACCCGCGGTAATTTCATGAAGCATGGGGGGTGGAGTCTTCAACTTGTACTTGTGAGCAAAAGCACCTGTGCTGAGATAGGCAGATGCTGAAGCAGCTGTAATTTGATGTGAAGTTTGAACAGGGAGTGATGGAAGTGATGAGGACTCTTGCTCCAAATTAGAAGGCGGAGACCTCAGTTCCTAGAGTGTTGGGGTCTCCTCCCCTGCCATGTAGCCCTGGCAGAGGGGCCCTGAGGGCACAGGCACGGGGTTTGCCTGCCCCTGCTCAGCCTCGTTCCCATGGGTTGGTTTGTGTTCCCTGCGCGGGCAGAAGGACCCTTGGTCCAGTGACTGGAACAGTTCCTGGGCAGAGCCCCGGCCATGCAGCTGGAGAAATAAACATCTCTGAAACAGCTGTCAAGAATCTGTCTGTCCATATATATTTCCTTTCCACGGGACTCCTGGTTTGATATATGCATGTTGCAGTATCCCCACTGCAACACTAGAGATGCTCCCAGAGATAGTCCTAGAGATGAAGATGATGAGCACCCTTTTTCTCCCAGGGAATGGGGAGGGCCTCTATTCTCAGAGATGAAAATGCTCCCAGAGATGGGCGAAGAGAACTTTTGTTCCTGAACAGCTCAACCTTAAAATTGTACTCCAGTAATTCGAGATGGGACCCTCAAAAGCAGTTGTGGGAAAAGCTGCAAATCGTGGGAGGGGACTCTCACATGATGCGAGCAGAGAACCAACCCGGGCGGTTGTCTCGTGATAATGTCTCCATAGCATGGGCAAGAGAGACTCCTCTTCCTAAATGGACTGAACAAGGTTATTATGGAAGTGGTAAACAGACTGAACATCTCAAGGGTTGTCTTTTTACATTGTCACTGGGAGAAGGGAGAAAGGTGGGGGGAGGAGAAGAGTTCTGAAGGTGTGGTATGATTTTTTTTCTTCTTCTTTTAGGTCTGTTAATAAACTTCTTTATATTCTTTCAAATTTGGTGCCTGCTTTGCTTTTCTCCTAATTCTTATCTCACAGAAGGTATACAGTAATGAGTATTTTGGACCAAACCACTACAATGAATCAAATGAAGTTTACTTTGAGATTTGTTTCACAAAACATCCATGTTTTGCAGAATAAGGAAAAAACTGCCTAATCTAATGTTCTTGGGAAATGCCAAAATGTTGGAGTTCCTGAGCCTGAACTTTCTCCCCTTTGTCAAAATTGATTCCATAACCACTCCTGTAGCGTGCTGCCCTAGCAACAAAATGCAGCATGATTAATACATTGAATTCCAAGAACGTGCTTACACAGCTTATTGAAAAACACTGCCCTGGAAAACATCTCTTACAGTACTGGATAAGCAGGTTCTCCAGAGCCACCCAAGGCACTGGTTTTGGCTAGTGACTAGGTCAGAGTAGGAGGGTTAGAAAAGCAGTAACTTTGCAAATACTGGTAGCTTGGTGACTAGCTGGGGACTACTTCTGAATTTATTACAAGTCCTGATAACTAACGTGGCTCAAAAACATCCCCAGAAAATGAGTGCAGGCTACTGCTGCTCTTACACCTTGCCATCATCATCTGTGTGGTAATTCACAGGAGCAATCTCCCTGCCGAGGCACAGAAATCTCTGAAACCAGTGAGCAGGTGCCAGTGTCAGCCTCAAATCTAGACCTTGTAGCTTTAGTTTGAGACCAGAAAAGTGTCTAACAAGGCTACAGAAGCTGCCCTTTTATTCTTACTTTCCTCTAGGCAGGAAAGTTTGTGAATGCCTGCACATCTCACTTTGAGCATGACTATGTAGGTAACTCCTTGAAGTGCTGTCTCTCACCTAAGAATAAAAACTACTGGACATGAATGACAAAAATATATTAAAATGTGGCTTTATTCTGGGCACTGGTAGTATTTCAACTTTAAAGGAAAGAATGAACATGTTCCTAAATAACTTTTGTGTGGGATCCTGCTCACAGTAGGCACCTACCTATTCATTTGTTTGAGACTGAAACTTTTAGACTCCAGCAGCTATAATGGGAGTTTTAAACATTTAACTCACATACATACATCTCAATTTCATCTGGAGGAGTCTAAATAGACTACCAGGAGTCTACATCTGAAGCTGAATCTCAATCAGGCTACTGGCTAACCTGGTGAAGACACCCTTTGGAGTTTCAATTTCTTGGCATTAGAAAAATGGGGGAGTGTTTCTTAGTATTTTTAATAGTAAAACATTTTGTTAACATGCTGTCTGTGCCTCATCTAGGAAATTGCAATAATACAATAATTAAATTAAATACAGGCTTTAAGTAACATCTTTGTTATTCATTCCAAGTTTTTCTAACTAAACTTGACATTTAAAAGTAATCTAGTTATATATGTATTGTCTTCTAATAAAGAGAGATTAAAATAATATATCTTATAATAATTATATACTCTAATAAGAGAGAGATTAAAACTAGTTAAGAAAACAAGGACATATATTTTACAATGAATTTACTGTTTCAAGAATTCTTTTTATTTTATACAGGGGCATAATGGGTACTCTTCAATGTGTTTTGCAGGAGTAAAAATAGAATCCATGAAAAAAGAAAAAAATGCCAAAAATAGATGAAAAAAAGCAAAAAAAAAAAAGCATAAAAAGGGAAAGCTAGATCATGTTTGCAGCTGGAACATTCTTTTCCTGGACATTTCATGTTGCAAGAACATTCTTATTTTTATTCCATGCATTTGAAAATGAGATTAATGCTGATACCCAGGATTATGCAAATGCCAGGTTTTTTCAGAACAATATTTCTTGATTTATGGTTAAAGAAATTGATGTCTTGAGGCAGCAGTCTTTAATCTCTATTTTCTTCATATGGTGAGATTTCTACTTACCCTTTTTGACTTTACTGAAGTATCTTTTCATGGGCATCTTCCCATGACTGTATGCACCTCCTTTACTGATTTTATGTGTTAACATTGAAATTACTCATGATTGCCTTTGATTCCTGAATGAGCTGAGTCCTTACGCTTTTGTTTTCAGAATGACCACTTTACTACATACTGTGCCATGACAAGTGTACAAAGGTCCAGTGTCAATATTTTCTTTCACTTGGCTTGTTTTAATAGTTTCTGTGGAGGTTAAGAAGTTCAACAGAAACATGTCATTACAAATATTATGCAATAGACTACATAAAACAAGCTAACGCAATAAAGGCCTTCAAGTCTTGTAAGTAGTGTTAAAATTACAGTCATTAATTTTAGATTACATAGTTTTAATAAGAGATTTCTTTTTAATCAACCCTGCAGCAGGGTTATTTACTTGATGACTGCTTCTTCCATCAGGTTGTTCCTTTTTTTCTTTCTAAACCAGTTTTCCTAGAAATTGCATCCGGAGACACCTTTCTGGGTCCATTTCCATTAAGAATTTTGCACTGTGGTGGTGAAGAGTCCCTGACCATACCAGGAGATCCTGCACAATAAAGGCACTAACTGGAGCATCATCTGCCAAACCAAGGCGGGGAAAAAAGGATAAGCAGCCATTCTCTTTAGCCTTGGAAAATTATTTACCTGAGCTGTAGCCTGAGTGGAATAGTACCATTGTTACTGAACATTTTGGAAAAAAAATTAAAAGTCCAATAGTTCCCAGCTTTGGTTATGGCCAGAATGAAAACTTAGTGATGACTAAAGTCAATTGCCTTGTGAGCTGCTAGAGAATGATCCTAACTGAGACCCTTTGAGCTCTCCTGGACCACAGTGGGCTGCACCAGCACCTCCTTGTGAGTGGGACACCTCTCTGAGCTTACAGCCTTCAAGTGTGCAATATTCAAAGACTATCTCTGGCGACAGGGCCTAGGCTGACACCTCCACACAAAAACAAACACAAACAGACATTCCTTGATTGATCCTAAATTTCTCATGGCTGGTCTGCCTCAAAGTTAGGAGACTTCCCGTAAAGGGCTAATTTCTTGTGGCCAAAGGAACGCTGCCAGTAAGTGGGTGTGTTGTTTGGGTTACATTAGTCTATAAATTTGGATTTTTATTTTTTCAAGATCCAAAATGAAGTATGAAGCTTTGCTATTCAAACAGTGACTGCTTCTTTATTTGAAGATGTGAATAAACCTCTATTTTTTTTCTTTTAATGAAGACACTGACCTTAGATATTTTTTTTTTTTTGACCACTATTAAGACCGCTTAGGACCTTAGTCATTTAGTTCCATTGAGATTGTGTGGTTTCCTGTTGAAACCTTCCCATAAACTATTTCAGGAGTCAAAGGAAAAATTGCAGTAATAATAAATTGAAGATAAACCCTGTGACTTTTGGCAGTGCTTTGGATACTGGTGCTTTGATGATGCAAGTACAATTGAATACCCAAAAGAGAAGACAATTGATCTGGAAGGCTGCTCTTGGGCCTCATGCTGGTTGAATTCACGTAATAACAGTTAATTTAATTTATTAGCATTGAATTTTAAAAGTAATAGTTTCACTTTAGAGGGGAAAAAGCAATAAATATGGACAGAACTGAACATTTATATGTCATGAAAGTGACTTAGTGAACACAGGAGTAGTATTAGAAGAAGAGGACGGAATTCTGTTATTGAGAAGAAAATACAGAAAAAAATGGAAAACACTAACCTTTGTGTTACTAACTCTCCCTTAGAGATAGATATCTGTTTTAATTTTCACAGATATGCTTTCCTGTGGAAGCATATATTAGAGGCTTTTTCCTGTATACTTGGTGTTTCTTACTCAGAAGACTCCCCTAATGGTTTTCTGGTTTCAAATTTTGTCATGCTTTTGTGAGTTTATTAGTGGCTTGGTGTGGTCTGTAATTGTCCTTTGGTTACATTCAGAATGAATTATAAACTTTTTCATTTTGCTTAGAAGCTTTTAGATATCCATTTGTGTCTCAGTGCCAAAGTAATTACTGAGGCTGCTTTTACGTGGGTTTTGATCTTTTTGGGAAATCTTGACCAGCATATTTCAAATGTACAGTTATATGTACTCATGTTCAAAACTGCCTGACTCTTGATTTAGTTTTAAAATGTATTTTTTTTGTATTTGTGTTAGCTAGCACTACAAAACACACAGATTCTGCAAGGCCACAGCTGTAAAAGATAATAAAGAGTGTTTTCATAAATACATTAACAAGAAAATGAGGGCTAAGGAAAATCTCCATCCATTATTTGGCACAGGAGGGAACTTTGTCACCAAGGACAAGGAAAAGGCTGAGATATTTTCTTTACCTCTTCAAATGTCTCAGCATGTCTCCATAGCAGAGATGATCCACCTTTGTGGCCTCCTCTGGACCCACCCCAGCAGTCCATGTCCTTCTTATATTGGGTCTTTCCTCATTAACTTGGCATAGTGGAGCAGAACAACTGGACTCATAAATCTTGAGGGTTCAAAGTTAAGGAAAGGGAATTGTCTGCATTTGCAGGCAGAGATTAAGACATTAAGTGTGACATTTACTCAACTGAGTGTGAGAATCTAGAGTCCCAGGTGTCTGCATAGATCTATCTACATATATTAAGCTTGTTTAGAATTTCTCTGCAGTCACTTTAGATTAAGGTGATAAGGCCAGTAGCAGCCAGGAAGCAATTCACAAAATTCAAAGCCAGATACCATCACCTGCTCATATGAATCAGATCCTAACAGTATCCACAGTCAGAATATGACTGCAATGGAAGCTTTGTTGGCCATCTCAGATGTAGAGCCCTCCTCACAGAGCAAAGCAGATCAACCCCATCTGAGTTACCTCAACTAAACCTGTGCCAATCACCCCTGAAGTGCTTGAGAGGATCCGAAGGGGAGAGCCCTGGAAGCTCTGGTGGCTTTGCACCATGAAACTCGTGCTTCCAGGCCTAGACCCCTTTGAGTGAGACACTGCCCAGTTTCACAACAAAGAAGGATTTCTGTTCCTGAGGAGCTTAAAAGCTGACTGTAAAACAAAAGACAGAATTACAAGCAGGTAAGTGTAGAGATATAAATGTAATAGTAAATATGTAGAGATATAAATGAAATCCCTGGAAACAGAAGGGAAGAAATTACATAATGGATGGGTATTTGTATTTGTTCAGAGGCCCAGTGCTGATCTTTTGCTTGAAAGATCAAACCAAGGATTTGATGAGATAACTTTCTGAAATATTGCAGAACTACAGCAATGGAAAACATTTTCTGAAGAAGTACAGGTCAAAAAGAAGGAATGTTATTATGCTAGCTTGCCTACTCTATTTTCTTGGATTTGATGTAAATGTGACTTAGCTTGTCTCTGAAAGCAGATGTATCTCACTTCTGCTTCAAAAAAAACAATTCAAAGCCAGAGCAAATATCATCATTGTTTTAAAGCAATTTATCATCCAGCATTTACCTCTATCCATATGCCACTTAACTTTGAAGCAACTTGAACGTTAGTCCTCTCTAAAACATGTTTTATTTTGCAGACTAGCTTATTTTTAAAAAGACATTAAATGAAAATCTAGAGCCATGTGACAACACTAGTAGATATTGTTGCAAACAATGAACTGCCAACTATCTTAAGGTATTGACTACATCCAGTGCAGTCTAATGAAAAAATTATTTCAGCAAATTATGTTTCAGTTGCTATTACTTCATTGTTAGAATGGAAATATCAAGTAAAGTCGATCAGTACTGATTGGCAGGAGAGAGAAGTTCACACTACATCTTGTAAAGAAAGACGATAAATGTCCCCCTTCCATTTAATCAATCTGATTATTTTATAGTAGTGAAGACAAAATTTGATTTAGAAAAATGTTTATTTCCTGTTTCTACAGTGTACCTTGTTTACTAACACAATTAGCTTGATAAGCTGACACTTGAGTGTCTTGTTTTTGCTTAAAACTTTGTTTTTCTTTCAGTGTTAACTGCTTCTGCCTTCCTCTTGCCGTCAATTATTTTCAGTCTTTTCCTTTCTTTTTCTGGTCTCTTAAGGAAGTTAGGAGTCTCTAAAGGAAAGTCCAGAGGCTTTTCTCTATTTCAGTGCTCACAGAAATGTGAGGAGGCTTTGGAACAAGCCGCCCTGTGCCAGATTTAGTATGGATCAGCTAATGTACTTTTAAGAATATTTTCAGCCTACTGACCATTTTGTTTCAGTAATCTCTTACTTTCCTCCATGGGCCAGCACAAGGTTTATGATAAAAATTGATTTCATTGTTTTCATGGCACAAAATCCTTATGACTTTTCCAGCCACTTGTCATCTTCATTTTCTACATTATGGATAAAATAAGTGAAAGAGAATCTAAAAAAAATTTATCTTTTTATGCTTGTGGTAATGGTCTTCTCTTCCAGGCACCAAATACAACTTATCTGCAGGAAAGTCCTATTCAGCATCAGGGGAAGAGCTCTGGGTTCCTGTAGGACACTAAAGAAAAAGCCTTACTGCTTATCAGGATAGTCCAGAGAGATGTAAAAAAAATCAGGCACTTTTCCTATGCTCACCTGGACCAATTCATCTCTGTCTTCACGAAAATAAGTGGAGTAATGGTTCACTGTCTCTTTTTGCTTTGTGGACTGAGAGCCAGAGATCCCTGACTTGCACTTTTGGAGGGTGCCTGCATTGCATACTCTTGGCAAGTGGCCTGTTTAACCACAGTTTCTAAGATAAGAGCACGGGTGTGAACAATTTATGAATGTATCAAATACATAAAACTAGCTGGGAGGCATTGACCCCAAAACCATCAAGTTAAAGAGAAAGATGGCAGATCAAAGAGTGGCCAGGAAATTACAGATTTCCTTTAGGAATGAAGGAAAAGACTGAAGAGAAGCATAAAAGAAGCATGAACATTTTTAATAGCACCAAAGATATTTGAGTGAGAACAGCATGACTCAAAAGCTGCCCTGATATACTCACCTCACCTCACACAGGTCTTTGCAACCTTGTGGTGGGCTTTCTCACCAGGATGGGGATCAGTGGGTTATAGGGAGTGACAAGGATTCGTCCTGAGGTGCCAGTGAATTATATGTTCCTTAATTGATAAACCTCTTGTGTCCTGAATTGGTTTAATCTATGGGCACTGGGTATCTTTTCCAGTGAGAGGTTTTGTGGCTGTTCTTGAGCATCAGGTAAGTGCAGAAGGAGTGATGTGCACTTGGAAGCATGGGAAGGGAGGTGTTTTCTGGTGGGCAGGAAAGAGGTAAAATGCTCTGCATATTTGTATCTTCTGTCTTCCACTCTGCAGTTTTTCTGCCTTTGTGGAGATGATTGGTAGAGACCTCACCAAGATGAATGCCTCTAAACAGTCTGTCTTCCTCCTGCAGGCTTGTCAGTGGGAGTGAGTTCTGAGAGTAGCACTGAAAATCATTTTGGAAGGAGGCAAATCAGGGCAGAAAACAGAGAACAGCATTGGGAGATATCACTTATCTCATATACCCTGGCTAAATTTAATTTCAAGATGCAGTCATCCCATTAATGCCTGCTTTTAGGGCAAACAGTCCACAAGCCCTCAGGAGGACAAGTAACTATTTGCTCTGAGGAGGTCCCAGGACTGGAGGCTGAGGATGTACAGATAGAAGAGCTGCCCAGTGTCAGTGACCAGAAGATATATGGATTTAATAGTGGTACTGAGAGAGAAACAAAGGATATCCCTCACAGCAGAATGAAATGGAAAGAAAAAAAATAGCTTAAAATAATTAAGCTTTTTAAAGAGACATTTACCATGAACAGGCAATGAAGTAAAATGCTATTAAAACATATTATGCCAGAAGCTTGGGGCTTAAGAGGACCATTCCCACAACTTAAAGTTGCTATATCTGAAGAGTAAAGTGAAAAAACCCCACACCCATAACAGTGGCAGTGGTATTGACTTGAAAAAAAGATATAGCAAATAAAATACCAATGAGCAGCAAAGCAGCCAGAAAAAGAAAAAGACAGGAGAAACTTCGTGAAGACATAATGCCAATAATCAAAACTTCTTCAAATATATCAGAAGGAGGGAGTTTGCCAGAGTTAGTGGGATGAATAGACAATAAAGAAGAAAAGCTTTGATCCTGACTTGTTGCAAAGGAAAGTGGGGAATTTATCACTGCTGCAGAAGAGCAGAGATGAGGATCATGGAAAATTGTGTCACCCGGAATTATCAACAGCAAACATTTCAGTAATCAATAAACTGAATGCAAACCTCTGAAAGCTGCTATTTTTCAAAAGAAATTCAGATCTGTCAGCTTTACAGAATCATAGACTTGACAAATTATTAAGCAAATACCCTACCTGCTGCTTGACCCAGGCTCAGAATCAGGGGAATAAAAGAAATAGTTAATATGGTACCATAATTATCTTAAAGGTTGACTCGGGTCATCTTGGGAAAGACCAACCAGTTCTTTCACTTTAGCACCAGCCAGATTGACAAGGAACTGTAATGAGAAATGGAATTAATAAAAATGGATGAAATTATAGATTTGGGATGAGTCACAGAAATGGTTTGTGAAACTACAAGTATTCTGTGAAGATGGCAGTTTACTGGATAGGTGGATCTGTCATTCCAGTATATGTGGGATTAAGAAAATAGGTCAACAAAGGCTTTCAGTGAAAACTCCTGAAGAAGTTTTCCTTCAATTAAAATAATTTTTGATTCTGTCCTGTTGTAACAACATATGCTAGTAAATTAACATTTTATATTATTGAGAGTCTCAAAAGATATGTAATAGGACCTGTCATTATATGTAATAGGACCTGCCATTATCAGGATATTCAGAAATGATAACAAAAAAAGGTAAAGAGTGGGGAACCAATTTTGCAGAATTTATGAAATTAGTAAGGATAGCTAATTCTGAAGCGAATTCCTGAAGAGATGCAGAAAATTCACAGTGCTGAATGACTGCGTGAAGATCAGATGATATTCAGGGTTGATAAATGGAAATTAATCCACATGAAAGAACAAGAACTCTATGTCTCTGTGTTTAATAGGAGACATACAAACAGTATAATTACACAGAAGTGAGACTTTGGGGTCATTCCAGGCTATTCTCTAAGAACAGTAATGGAAATTTCTTGTCAGTGAAACATATGCACAGCACTGCTGTGGCAGAGAGTTAAATGACTAGTTCTGAGAAAACCCACACAGCAAAATCCATCCAGATGGGTGATTCAAAATACTGCCATGGTATATTAACTACTTTCAAAAACTTTGTTGGAAAAAATAAAAAAAATTAAAACAGGATACAAAAGTCACCAGTGAAGTTTCCACTTTCTTTGCTGTTGTCTTCAGTAAAGCTTTCGCTTTTGATTCAAAAGATCATTTGGTGGTGTAATTGCTTTCGTGCAGTGCTGTGCTGAGGAGGGGAGCTGAGTAGCTGCTTTTAGATCTACTGCAAAGCAATAAGCAATATTACTTCTGAATATTCTTGGAAGGCTTTGCCTTTCCATATATTCTTAAATTCTCCTCAAACTGCATACTCATATATTTGCTGCTAGCTCCACTGGATGAACTAAAAATGCCATTTTGTGATGAAATACAAAATAGGAAAAATATTAGGTTTGGGCTGAGTTTTTTTGCCATTTAGGAGAAATTCTTTTCAATCATAAAATACAAAGTTTTCAGATAGGGGCACAGTACTCCATTATCCATGACACCTCACATCTCATATTTGCCTTATATGTTCTTCTTAATTGATGATGTGTCCACTTCTTGGACATTTTTCTATCATTATTTTATCTCTGTTCCTATGCATATGATATTGCAGGGACATATTCCAGTTTAAATATGTCTGAAATAATCAAATATCTGCTTCTACCTTCCTTGCTTGGAGAACAGTGGAGCTTTTTGTTTTGTTTTGTTTGTTCCTTTATTCATGCATGGTACTAGCAACAAATATCATTAGTGTGAGCTTTTTCTTCTGCAGACATTTGGGACAAAATACCCCTGACATAGGTTCAAAATTGTCATGAGAGTTCACAGGTGTCAGATACTCTTCATACCCCAAACCCTGAGTTGCTCAATCTGCAAAACAGGGTTATTTTTTATTTCTTTGGGCCTTTGTCCTCATGATAATACTCTGAGGATTACTTACTGATTATTTTGATTGTTATTGTAGTGAGTAATGAGCCAAATCTAAGTTAAACTGCCCAAGAAATGTTACAGTCTCTTGGACCACCCTGTTTTTGAAAGCTCATTCAGAAAGTCTGAATTCCCAGGTAAGGCAATGACAACTGTGGAGCACAGGTTTGGTTTATCTTGGGAGTTGAAGCATTTCAGTGTGAGACCATCCTTCCTATGCCTGCATTCCCTCCTTCACTCATTCACCTCTTCCTAGATTCTTGCCACAAGTGAAACCATTTCAAAGTGTGGAAAAATTAGATACTTGGACATTTTCTCCCCAACAAAACTCTGATCTGCCCCCAAAGCCCAGTCCATTAGTGTTACAGGTATAGTGCCTTGAAGAAGGGATTGCTGAATATACACATGCATTTGATTCTGAAAACTCCTAATTCTTGGCTGGTGCAGCTTTCACAACACTCTTTTTCCAGGCAGATTCTGGGGAGACCTTTCTTGTTGTGCAGATCCCTAAACTTTTAAAATTGCAGACATGAGCTTATTTTATTTTCAGTTGTTGTCATGACACTCCATGGTGTTCCTCCAGCAGGGAAGAAGTTTTGATCCTTCTCCATGGGTGCAGGGCTCAGTCCTGGCTGCCTGGTACCAGACGTGTAAATGGGGCAGAGGTGTCCAGCCTCTGCTTCCAGTGACTCCTTTGCCTGCATCTAAACCAGGTGAGGAAAGGAGCCTGCCAGAAGTGTGCAAGGTCAGAAGCCAAGCACTAGAGGTCCTGCAGCAGCTCACCATCATGGGAGATTTTGCCTTCCCACTGCCCCACTTCATTTACCAGCAGCAAAATACAGGTGTCTGGTGTTCATTTCTCAGGTTTAACTCTAGGTGAGAATCTTCTATTCACTAGGACTCTTATTCCCCAAGCCCCTCTAACCCTGATGGCTTCTGCTCTTGTGCCTCCCTACTCCCTGCACCAGCTCTACCCTGCCATCCCACTCAAGGCCTTTTTCTTCCAATTCATAATTTCTGTTTCTTTACATCCCTCCTACAAACTCTCCTCAGATCCCATCTGCGCTGTTTTTTGGGCTCCAATTCTTCATCACTCCCCATGGACAGGTCTCCTCCAGACACTACCAAACTCCAAAAATACCCTGTGCCTGATTCTTGGGTTTTCCTCTCCTCTCCTGACTTGCTTTCAGTGGGGGGCTCCTCCAACTTGGTGTCACAGAAATGAAACCCATATTCAGTGTCTCATCTGTGTCATCCCATCCTCCTCCTCAAGTGCTGTAGTGAGAATGGAGCAAGCTAAATGCAAAGCTGGTCCTTGGCACATTTAACCTCCAACTGCTGACTGCTAATGTGTGGAAGCAGGTTTTTCCAAAGGCTTAAAGGTTTTGAAGGAGCAGTATTTCCATGGGAACGTAAGGGCTTATACTTTGCAGCAGAGCAGCCCTCACACCTCGCCTGACACAACCTGCATATCAAACCAGGGGATGCTGCTTGCTCTCAGCTGCTCCTGTGCTGCCCCTGGTACCCTGTGTTCGTCCAGGGAGGGTTTCCTGTCCAGGATCAGTTATATCAAGAACTGCAAACCCAGTTAACCTTTTGATTGTTGCACTGGGAGATTTGGGCATAGTAAAAGCAAGGTTTGGGAACACCATCTGCAAGGGAACAGGCAAGATCAATTATAATGGCAAACAATTGTTATAGCAACTGAATCTAAACCAGTGCCAAGTTATTGTGCTGTCTCCAAACCATTGGTATTCAATGAAATACACACAACAAATCAGGCATTCATGTTTGAAATCTGTTTGAAATAAAGGCACCTTTTGTTGTCGAGGTTAAATCCACAGAAGCTGATTTATTCTGAATATCAGACAATCAGTTCCCTAATAAAGTTATATAAGCTGTCTCTCCTAGATACTTGAAGGTTTTTCAGAAGAAGATAGCTTAGTTGAATAAAGCACTTTTCTTATAATTTTTTGAAATGTTACAGAAAAAGCCTAGATAGGGCTCCTTCTTTGCCAAGGAAACAATTTGATCAAACATTTTTTTTCTGAGAGTATAATCTCTTTTGCATGTTCATATGAAATAAATGAAGAGAACTTTAAAAAGTACTGAAAGTTCTTTACTGAAGTTCTGCTCTTAATCCCAGTTGTCACATATTTTAAATGTTTTCTACTTAAGGTCTTATATGTGTCCTAGACCACTGGATACTGAAAGGGTGTATAATCATGTGGTTTTCCCATAGGCTTTAAATTCTGAAGCCAGTTTTGAAGAAGAAACGGACATTATTGCTTCTTTCACTCAGGCTTCTGAAAAATGACAACCTGTGCATCCTGTGGAATTTCAGTTATTTGGACCTAGGCCAGTGCATGTCAAAGTTGCAATTAGTCAGTGCTTGTAAGAAGCTACACAAAACGATGGAAAGCTTTCCTGGGGATAGAATAGCATTATTTCTTAGTGTGATTTGTTAAATAACTACTGTAGCATATTGCTGTTCCACAGTATGCTGAGGTTGAAATACCTTAGTAATACAGGGCCTGGAAAGACTTTAAAGGCTACTATTAACTAACAAGTGTTTCTCTCCTCGCTTTTAGCCAGGCATGATTTACCTCCCAGGACAGCAGACACTGGCAGTCTTGGCAGGGGAAGATAGAACAGCAGCTTTTGAGCAGGTGCAGAGTTCCTTGGAAGCACAGAGCTGTGTTGAGCACCACTCCTCAGTCCTGGATACCTTCCATGCTTTCCGTCTGACTTGGGAACACCTGATTTGGGGAACCCAGGGCAATCCAAAGCCTGCCTCTGCTGAGGCTATGACATGGGAAAGCAAATAGGATTTCTTGCAGTAAAAGGCCCTGTGCTGGTCACTACAGGTTGGGACCTTGAAGGTGGGGCAGCCTCGGTCTCCACTGGGCAGTCAGTGGAGGCTTCCAAAGAGCTGAGAAGAATAGCAGTGGGCTCCTGGATGCATCTGTGACAGGAGCAGACACTGAACAGGACAGAGAACCCCTCAGGGTTTTCTGGTCACCTAGTTCTGTGTTTTATTCTCACTACTCTGCAAATCTCAAGGTAAATATTGTGCAAGTCGGACCTGAAAATCAAAATCTGGAAATTTCTTAAATTGCATGTTCCTGTGGGCAGCAATTTGTTCTGTGTTGTATCGAGCATCCAGTGCTCTGGTCCCCAGCAAGATAAAAATAGCTCATAAGCAACATAATTTGTTCTTTCTGCTTTCCTTTGTATTTCTGAAATTCTTTCTTCTGCCATTTATTCACAGTTTTTCTTATGAAGTGTGAAGTAACATATTGAAAAATTTAATTTTATCTTTGAAATATGCTTAAAACTCAGGTGAAAAAACTGGTATGTCCTTCTGGAGAAAAGCATCATTCTTGGTCCAGTTGGCACTTTGGATCTTTCAGGATACATGGATTACTAAAACTGGATATTCATCGATTACGTAGCATTTCTTTCTGGTCCACAAAAAAATGCAGAGATAGCAAACACTCCTGAACCTCTGGTGACGGGTCATTAAAATGAAATCTTACCTATGATTTAGATAGAGGATAGATAAAAGTTTACTGGAAAAAAACCTGAAATTCTTTAGAATTCATCCCATCAATAATTTTTGAATACTGGTAACCAGGAAACCAGCCTACCATCTTTGATATAAGCAGTGTGTCACCAGTAAATCCCTTGAGAGCCAGCTAGTTATTGTAACAGCAAGGGTGATTTTCAGTGGTAGAACCAAGTTCCCTAGTGTGCTTCTGACTGCTTTGGACTCCAACCTGATCATCTTTTTGAAAGACTTTCATGCTTTGCCAATGTCTTTGTTTCACTTGCACCCACTACACACTCCACAAACCTCAGTATATTCATCCGAGTTCTTCAAAATCACACCCTTGTAAAAAGGGGAATTGCTTGGGACCTCTGAAGGGTTTCCTAGCAAGGGCTGGCACACCTTAATGTACTGCCTTTCTTACTGTGTGAGGGACAGTTTGAACCTTTTTACAACCTGAAGGTTTAAAGTCTCATTTTTTATCTCTGTTTTCACAATATGGTGTCCACAACAGCACCCATGTCATTTTTGTAAGCATGTGCAACTCTTGATCAGTCTTTCCTGTAACAATGTTTTTTCCTATCTACAGGGTGTTTTCCATTCAGGAAAGATATTCATTATCACTATCACAAAAATATTCTCACCTGCCTTCATTCTGGGTATTTCCCTTTTCATGCTTTCTAAACCAGGTGTCTACATGCCAGCTCAACTGTAAAATTGAAAATATTTAAATGTAAATGAATTTTGTGTCACTAGTACCCTTCTTGAGAAACCCAGCAGAGAAAGTTGAAAGTTTGGTTTTTTATGCTACCAGCATTTCCATTAAAATAAACTCTGCTGGTGGCTTTATGAACAACATTCCAGGGTGCCACTGGAATGCAAGAATAAACCAGTTGAGGGAGGAACATAAAAATAAACAAATAGACTGTCCTCAGAAATCTGGAGACCTTTTTGAGAGACAAATACTTTTAAATATTTGTAATATCCACCTATCTCCTATTCTTCCAGTCATTATTGTACCCCTAAGTGTTTGATGTGGTTGGGGCAAAAGAAAAGCATAATGCTGTACAACAGTGAGAGATGAGTCTTTGAGAGTTTTCTATGAGGATATTGAAATGAAATGATTGGGGAAAATGGTAAAACAGATCAAATTAACTTTTCATACCATCCTTTTTAGAAGCCCATTCAGGAGAATATCCACATGGAAATCAAAGTTGGATTGGAGGTGCAGTCATCTCTGATCCCAATTCAAACATTATCGAAGAAGAAAAATTTTATGAGTAATTTCTAAGATTTGGTTTTGATGCCTGTGTATAAAAGCAGTATATACAGACCTTGTGATGTTATTGATGAAGTTGTTATAGCAAATACACACATACACTATTAATACCTTTCAGTCCATAAAGAAAATTCATGCAAATAACAAGAAGTAGGGATAATGAATCTACTTCTGCAGCTGGATTTAATGAGGCAGAGTGTACAGAAGAAAAGGAAGATCTAATATGGAATGGTTTAAAAGACAGATTAGTATTTTGAAATATATTCAGTGAATTTCTTCTTAGAAGCACATCATTCCCCCAGTTAAAAATGACCAACATAAATTGTTATTCCATGTTATTCCGGATAGGGATAGAACTGCACACAAAAAATTATAAGAGAAACAAGATGTAAGCCTAAGTTTTGAAGCCAACAACATGAAGGATAAAACTCCTACTGATTCCCTTGAGCCAGGCATTCGCTTCAGAAGAAGCTGCACAAAGGGAAGGGATATGCAGATACAAATTCTGCTGTGATAAGTGGCTCTCAGACACACAAAACATTTTTCAACTGAAATGTAATGGAGACATTGGAAAATAACAGACATAAATGTTTAGGTACAGTAGTTAGAAAAAAAAAGTCAGTAATAGCACTCTGGCAGTGTTTATGCATAAGTAATATCGAGAGTTAGCAATAAAATAAAGTGCCCAAACAATTAACGAGAGAAAACCAAAGAAGAAAAATGAGTTTATTTTTTCACACACAATGCTATAGGCAGCTAAAGACCAAAGAAGAAATAAAGAATAAACAGATCACCAAAAAACTGAGTAGTGGAAAGAATCTGCACTTGATTGTATTACATTTGAAGCCACTGCACTTCTGTGAATCTGATCACTACAATTCTTGGCTGCCAGAGAGAACAAATTGAGATTGTGAGCCACTTATTTGTACAATCTAATGAAGTACAAGGGTTTTGTGGTTAGAGCAAAGCTGTTTGCTCTTGAGAACACTTGTTAACAGTGATCTGTGCTTGAGAAATTGAAAACATCAGATATTTTCTTTTTTCCCTGTCTTCAAAAGTGTAGCAATAATTTTGATTGGCTGCCAATTAGGAAAAATGTAACTAACACACTGCTGGCCAAATCCAGCAATCCAGATTTCACTGAAAAAGGGAAAAACTAACAGTTGCTGTGGATTTTTCTGGTGCTTATCTCACTTGTTCCTTCTGCATTTTGATTATTTGCAAAAGACTGATGATTTAGGCACACATGCCTAAGTGTGGCTTCCTTCTGCATCTGAATATTAGAGAGGGAAATGTTCCTTTGTGCAAAGATAAAACGAGTTCTATCCGTGGATAGATAATTTTAAATCTGAGGGTACTTATGTTATACATGCAGTCATTCATCTGTAAGTGTCTGCCTTATCTTGCAAGTGCAACTGGGATGGAAAATATAGAGACAGTGTCTCCCACAGTGCTGGAATTTTAACTCCTCACAAATCCCTAACCCAGCTTAATTTCAGCATCTGATTTCTTGCCAGCTCCAACCCTAGCAAAATAAAGTTTTAGAATCTACTTTGATGCCATGATCACATATCAGCTCCTCAGCATCTCTTCTGAAAGCTCAGTACGTTAATAAAGCAGGTGACTTTCATGCAATCAAGTTCCTCAGGATCTCAAAGCAGGTATTTTACCTTCTCTGTCATTGTCTGACACATTCTCTCTCTTTTTTCCCTCCTGTTTTAATCTGTTCCTCTTCCCAAGAATGAGTGGTGCAACACTACTGGAAGCAAAGTGAAAATAGAGAGCTGTTCAGTGCATTCAATAAAAGCTCATCTGGAAAAACCAACAGGATGTTACTTTCATAACCATTCAATTGAGATTAATGAAGAATGATACCAATACTACCAACCACGATTCTGTGCATTTGTTTTTCAAAGGAAAATTACTTTGAAATATCTACAGTGAAGTGAGCCAAAGAAATTATTTTATATACATATAAATTCGATTGATTTTTATAGCTATAGCTCATTACTGGCCCATTCGCAGTTAGATTCCAGAAAAAAAATCTGTTTCCTGAGTCTTGGTGTTACCAAACCCACATACAAAATTAATTCTGTAACAAACCATGGAGGAAACCTATATGTGGGGTCACAACTGGCATTATAATAAGAATTTCTTCCATTCATTGACATTCATTGACACTTTTCTCTATCAGCTACAAATTGGCTTTGAGTCCCAATAACATTAATTGGAAGAACACACAATCAGCCAGAACAAGCTCAGTTGGGATGCCAAGAAACCAAGAAATCGAGAGGAGATCTATGCAATTCTATGACCAAGGATCTTCTTTCACTTCCATCTCTAGTGTCTGGTTTTAAACCCCTGCAAAATCAGTTGGACTCTCTTGATAAACTACAACAAGATTTTATGATCTTTATAATAAATTGCTGTCCCTGTCATGTTTAGGTTCTGCCTCTTTATGAGGCTACATGCAGTGTTAAATTACATCAGAGCTCACAAATTCTCACTCCAGGGTCCTGAGTAAAGGTAATGTGAATGGCTTAAATATCTGGAAACAAGCAACTGAGGAGTCATTTGGTGACTGTGCAAAAGTAGCAATGCATTCCACAAGCAGGTACTTCTGCATGCAGGCTGTGTAATCTGTTGGCCCAATAATCCCTCCCCATCTATCTTTTTCTGATGTCACTGGTAAAAAGGAATATTTTATATTTACACATATTTAAAAACCTACTTCCAAACTCCTTGAATGCTGCAAAATGCCAGATTTTCTTTCTACCTCCAAGGAAGCACTAGGGTTTGACCCATAACATGTGTCAGTGGTCCCCTCTTCTTTTGAAAGGTTATAGATCCAGCACTGAGACATCAATGACAATTATCACATTTCTGGTGATAAAAAAAACAGTAAGAGAAGCACAAAAATTGCCACATTGAAGCAAAGAGAAGTTCAGTTATGCTATTTATCTCTGACATGGGTCAGCATCAAATTTAGGGATGTAATTGCAAAACAGCAGTGTACAAATCTAGAAGTAATTTTCTGGCTGCTGTCATCTGATATTTTATTTATGCCTGAAAACACGGGGATAAATATTTCTTACATGTGTGGCTTATGGATATGACTTGAGAGTATCTTACTGCTCATATAAGCTTCTTATCTTTTTCTAAATCCCAATTATGCTCTTGGTCTCAAAGACACTGGGTAGCAACTCTTCAGAGGAGCAATACCTGAGTAATTGCTACGCCATCGTGTAAAACCAATAGCAGACAAACGATGCCATTGTAGAGTAGATGTTTAATGTGGGACATGGCAGTAAACACGGCTGCTTTTTATTTCCGTTCTGCTCATCTTAGGCTCTGAAATTTCCATGCAGGAGACTATACAAGTAGGCTGACAGCACTGTTGATTTTGCTACTCTTATTTATGTGGAAGATTCTCTTGTCAGCCCTTTATTATTGACGTTATCCTTGACTAGGACTTAATCACTCAAGATAGAACAGTGACTTCTCACCTTTCCAGCCACTGTGCACAATTCTGAGTTGAAATGAGTGAGTCCAATTCAAAGCAGTCAGCGTAATTTTAATCAGTCAGGAACTGCCAGCCTTCTAAACACAAGGGTGTCCCTGGGTCAGTAGATGGACAAATACTTCAGTAGCTGTCAGTGCATTGTTCTGTGTTGTTCATTTGTCAGGGAGCTCTGCTGGTAGCAAAACAGTCTGAATATTCAAACACTGCAATAAATCACAGCAAAGAACGAGACTGTAGGCTAGATTTTTTTTTTCACAGCACTTGGTCCCTAAAGTAGCAGGAACATTATTGCAACAGTTGTGTTATGATTAAAATTTATCATGTGGAGCACAGGTCTGGCTTCCAAGGCTCCCAAATCATGACTGTGAAAAATCTGGTGATATTTGTTAATTGTACGTTGGAGTGTGTGAAGACACTTACACAAACACACACACACACACACACACAGAGGCACCCACAACACACATAATATATGTGAATTATTATTATAAGGCTTGCTTATGCGTCATAATTTGTGTGTGTGTATGTGTGTGTGTTTAAACTGCAGACATAACTTGACTCCCACCTCTACAACTGACCTCTCACTCCTGATAATATATAAATTTTCTGTGCAGCCTGAATAAAAATGAAGCTGCTGCAAAACTCTGTAAGTTTTCCGGAATTTCTTATTCTATAAAATCACAAAACCAAAACATTTCATAGTGTTTTGCTCAAAAAAGGCAAATCAGAAAGAGGGTGACAGTGACAAATGCACCTTTCTTTCATACTAAACAGAGTTTTTTTCCTTGAGCTGAGATACTTTTCCCAAAATTTTTACTGGACCAGATACATTTCTACCACACATTTTTGGTTCTAATAGATTTGCATCAAACCCCCATCAGCTCCAGGGAGAAATATTTTTCTTGGAGTATGTTTACACTTAAGGGGCTGAGTCTTTCTGAAACAAAATAAGAATTTAACAAGGATATCTGATTAAGTAGGTAGTGAAGAATTTGTCCCTAACAGCATTTGAGCTAGGATCAATTTGCATTTTCAGGTGCTAATTTTCTGAAACATCTCACTATTCATTTCTCCATATTCTAGTGTTACACAGATGATAATTTTAATTACATACTTGGAAAGGAACCTTAAAATCATGATGAAAATGCAGGAAGTATGTTTTAAACCATTTTACTGATAAACAATTAACACAAGATGAAAAAAGGGTCCTTAAATTTTCTAGGGACAGAGTTATCTAAAACCTAGTCCAAGCTCTTCAGAAGAGATGGGCACTTTGATTGTTAAAGTGTCAGATCTTCATGTGTCAACTTCTTCATGTTTGTCCAGCATCTCTCCACTTCTTAAAACTCAAATTTCTCCTCATTTTTAGGATTTATCATGGTAAGAATTTCATTCAGTTGGCTTTACTACAATAATTGAAATTCCACAGATTAGGTGGATGTCTCCCAAGAAATCATCTTTATCTCGTAATTTCCTTTTAAACTCAACAGCCAGGCCATCCCCTACTACCTAAGGACAGGTCTGTGGTTGTATTTGACACTCCTATATTTGACCCCATTTCTGCTCTTGATGTTTTTCCCACACTGTCCCATCAACACCTGTATTTGCCTTTCAGCTCACAGGCCCTTCTTCTTTTTGTGAACCATTTACCCATCTTCCACATTCATGCCAACCACTTTTCCAAGTAAAGAACTGAAGTAGAAAAAGGAAAAATGGCCCAAATAATCTTCTTTCACATAGACTAGGAGAGGTTTCCCCGACAATTGTGTGCAACCATTGAAGTTTAAAAATTTTTCAAATTTAAAGTCCCACCCTAAATTTTTGAACTCAATTAAACCTGTCACATTCCAGTCTTTCTTCAGGAGAGCATGCATGAATTGGAGTAACATAAGAGAAGCTGATGTTTCAGCATAACAAAAGCAAGGAAGCATTGGAAATTTAGAAGACAAGCTATTGTGTCTGAAACTAATTGTCAAAATCTAGCATGTTGTATACTTTGAGCTCTGAAGAAGCATCTGAGCTTTTGAGAGCTGACAAGAACAAGAAGTGATCTCTGAACCTGCAGGGGATCCTAATGAGATTCACTTCTCATTAATAATCTCTTTCAGTATCATCTAACTTTTTTCTGAATTTCTTAGCTACATCTGTGAGTTGGGCAGAAGTCACTGTATTTCACATAGAATCCTCCTTTTGCTGTTGCCTCTTAGCTGTGTCCTGCCTTCTGTAAATTCTCATGGATGCTTTTGGTGAAAAATGTGGGGTTTAGATTCCCATTAAAGTTTGACAGCACTCCACAGTTAAATTCACCACCATAAAGATGAACATTTGAGTCACCAGACCAGCTATTAACAGCAACATTGACATTGTACTGAATTGTTACGAAATGGTTCCAAATGTTTGTGGGAAAAACTTGAGTATAAAGAAATTTTACTTCCTTGTGGTCTCCAGCTCCAGCTTGTAAAGCAGCAGTACAACAAATCCTTAATTTCTCTGCAGAAATGAAGAGCAGCAGGAAAGGGTTGACAGGA
Source organism: Coloeus monedula (assembly GCF_965178545.1). NCBI lineage: Eukaryota > Metazoa > Chordata > Aves > Passeriformes > Corvidae > Coloeus > Coloeus monedula. The sequence continues at coordinate 65,476,195 of NC_138785.1, forward strand.
GGTTGAAGTGTTCCCAGAAAGAATCCGAAAACCAGGTGCATCATGAGGCAAGAGAGAGCACAGATCACCCCTCAATCTGAGTTTTGAGGATGGATCGTGGATTCTGTACAAGCAGTGCAGTATAGATGGTGAGATTTAGATGGTAAAATACATGTTTACGAAATGAAGAAAAAGCCCTTTACAAAGGCAATCCAACCTTTGCCACATTTCTCTTCAGGAAGGCTCACCTTAATCTTATTTCTTCTCAGGTCCATTAAAGACCATTCAAGACCTGCTGACATAAAGAGACACTTTGTGATGGACTTTTTTACTCCACTGGCTGAATGCTGCTTCATCAACCACCTCCCACCAATGCTCCTTCCATTCTCAGAAGCAGACAGGACTCTGGCTCACTCAGTCATTCACACACCCGTGCCATCAGTCAAGGGTGGCCTAGAAAATCATCTGTTGCCTTAGATATAACAAAATTACTGTTTCATACATGGATATACTGGAAAATTTGCTTTCATTTGCTAGTGACTTTAGTTTGTGCTAATACTTGCTTCACACTCAAGTTTTCTGAAATTAGAATAATTTTGCCCTAAAAAGCCCTGGATAGACACTGCAGGAGAACTCTGCTGTTGACCTCAGGTGATTAAATATCTCTTGCCACTCCGAGGCACTTGCCTCCGTGATAGATCACAAGTTACTAGTAGTGGATGTGGTATAAAACATAAGCAGATAAAAATTCTCCTTTACAATTAACTGTGAAATTATTCTATATTAAGCAAAGTTTTTCTGAGATAAACCGTTATATCCTTTAATCTTCTTTACATATATTTTCAGGCACCCATAAAACTCCAGGATGGAAGTTAATACCTCCAGTTTTTTCACATTGCAACTTTTTGCAGTGAACTTCTCAGTATTCATGGGTATTTCTGTGTCTTGTGTATTTTTTCCAGACAGGAACCTGTTGTAATGAAATTTTTAAAAAATTAAATATACACACAGGCACACACACACAGACACAGACATACATATATACATATATACACAAACAAATGTATAGAAGAGCATGATTTTTTTTCCTCACTCATGTTCTTCCAAAACAGGACAGACCTACATTTGTCCATGTATTTAAATTCTTTTTTTTCATGTAGTTGTCTTACTCATCAAAGACAAGACTCAGCCTCTTTTCTGTTCAAACATTCCTTTTTAGAGCAGCCACATATTTGTGAATCATGATACAAAGCAGAGAAGGAAGTAGTGCTTATTTTACATTCAGATAAAATCCTGGTAAAGAATTTCAATTTAAAAAGTGAAAAGAATGAACAGTTGGTGCTACTTCATTAAACCAAAATGCCATTTGCAAAGGAAGTCAGGTTATTCCAGTAACACTTTCCTGGTCATTAGTGGTTCACAACCATTAAATATTTTCTCCAATTTCCAGATGTCAAGGCTGTTTTATAAAGAACTGCAAGAGGAAAGGTCATTGATTTTTCCTCTCAACACAGAAAACTGACAGGCATGAAAGTCTAACTCCAAAAATGAATTTTCAACCAAAAGGAATTATTTCCGAAGTTAAAACCTGTGTGACAATCATAAGCCATTGTCTAGAAAGGGAAAAACTTTTCTATTCTAATCTTTTTTAACTTATTTAACAACACCAAACTGCTACTGAAATTTAGGAAAATTGGTCAGATCCATCAAATGTTTCCTCTATAATGTTAAGAGTTGCTCCAGCTCAGTGGGACTCAGTATTCTGAATAATCTGGTAGGAGGTTGTCAGTTTATCTTCAGTTTCCAGTGCCTTCTGTTTTCACCTTTTTTACTTTTATTGCATGAGAAACTGTCATTGCTGCTTTGCATTTTATGCCAAGGAGAATGCGTTGGTCTAAAAAATTACAGAATATCTTTAGTAAATTTTGAGCACATTGTTGTGAAACAAGCTATGAAACTCAGATCCTAGCTTACTGGAACACAGGGGAATTTTCTCTTGGAAGCTTTCATTTAGCAATGTTTATTTTATTCTTCAAAGATAAGTGTTCTTTCGTCTTAGATGAAATGTGTGATATGTTGACTGAGTCAGAGAAATGGAAATTCTTTTATTTAGTACTTTCGAAAGGAAAATGTTTTCCACAGCATATTGTAATATTTATTTGTTTTATACTGTCTTTTTATTCTTTTTTTAATAGACATAACAATCTTTGCAGGGAACTTGAACTGCAGTGTCATGCAGGTATAAGCAGCTGTAGATCTAAATATTTTTTCAAATAAATATGAAGTTGTGACAAACTTCTACAAAATCGTGACTTAAAATCAATATTCTCTTGGTCTCCAGCATTTTTGTGGTTTGGTTTCATTGTGGTGATTTTTATTGTTGTCTTTGGCTTTTCCGATGATAGATTACTTAAAATGTTCCTTGTTTCATACAGGTTTTGATGGCCTTGTTCTTTGCTTTTCTGAGCATAAATTGGAATATTAAGTTAAATAAAATATCATTTAATAAATCTTAACTCATCTAGTAAAAAGAAAATAAAAGTTTAAGATGAAATACTAAAGCCAAATTTTTAATTTGAACATTAGGAGAAATGAGTCAGAGAAGTTTGGTAGGTATCCAGATTATACTCAGACTTAACATGACAGAAGTATCATATGAGGAGCAAAACTACATGGAAAAAGCTGCCACTCACCCCAGATTCATTATTCTTCAGGTGTTGGCCAACTGAAAAGATGGAGTTTGAAATTTTTTATTAAAATGTGTGAGGTCACAGATCCAAAACAATCAAGAGCATTTTCCTCCTGTAAAATCTGGGGGAATTGTGTTGTCTGCCTTAGGTCTTGCCAGAAGTTCTGGTGTCTCCTGTGAGCCATAGAAGTGACCATCAGGGTTCCAGGAGGAGAAGCTGACAAAACATCACCATCACCCGAATTTATCTGAATAGATCTGCATCAAACATGACAGCTTGGGTAAATGATCAAATTCCAATGAATAATGTTTTCTCTAGGAATTTTTTTTCTTTTAAATCAGCTGTAATAAGGAACTTCTGAAAATAATAGGTTACAAAGAAAAATGCAGAAACATGGTAGAAAAAGAGTAGAAATATGGAAGAGAATATCAGGAGGCTGTAGCAGAGGAAGGTAATTCGTGCCTTCAGTGGATGTGAACATGGATCATGGTGGTGCTTGCCTTCACACCAGCATGTATATTTACACAAAGATATACATTTATACTTGAGACGATACATAAAGCTTTTTCTTTATGTATATGCAGACATGCAGATGTATGTTTTAAGATTCAGCACTTCCATCTGCCCTTCCACCCAATCTTTACATGTATTTTAAAATTTCAAACTAACAAAACACCTAGATGTTTCCAAAAAGAAAATTTGAGCAAAACATTTTACATGTTGCAAAAAGAAGCCACTGAATGAAGGTTTACAGTGTGTGTTCTGAATCCAGGCTAGGTAATCAGAGTGGTACTTCTGTCCTGGAAAACCATTGAAATTATCTGGCTAGAATTTCCCAAGCAAATTGATTAGACATTGGATATCTATCATATTTTTTAATTAATTGGCACTCTGAAATTCAAAGAACTCACCAGAATATTTCCTGCAATTGTAGACGACTCTTGAGCATCATTATAGAGCTGACACTAAGGAATTTCTTTGATTAGTTTTTAAATAATTGAAGAGATGTTTAGAGGTCAGATACAACAGAAAATTGAGGGAGAACAGAGGATGCTTTCAGAACATTACTGGACAATTTGGCAGTGACATATACTTAGAATTATACTACTTACAGAAATTTGTTTCCCTGAAGAATGCCAGAGTATGTATTTCAGATATTACTTATGAACTCAGATGAACTGACTACATTTAACTATCCTACATGGCTGAAATCTGTGCTCAGAAGGATATCAACTTGGAATGACCAAGTCAATAGCTTCCCCTTTAGAGATGTTTCCACATCAGTTTTTCCAGGATTTCTCTGTATCCCATAGCTAAAGTAAAAACAAACACAACAGACGAGTTTTCATGTCAAAGTAAGTTTACCAACATCTTTTAAACACCGGAAAACAAGTTTCAGAACAACTTTTGTTGTCTTCAGTTGGTCCTTACAAACATGTTATAGAACTGGTCATCACATGCAACTATAAAAAAATCATAATATGCCAGCATAGGGTCCAAGTTACTATTGTGTCTCCACAAAGCTGAAAAGAGAAAGAAAAAAAGTTCTTTGTGAGCCAATGACACCTTTGAGAGAAATCTGCTATAACGAAAAGATACAGACAGAAACACTAGGCCAGCTATCGACAGAGACTCTGTTTGTTTTGCAGTCATGGAGGTATTTAGGGATTTAAGCTCTGTGTCTTTCTACCCAGATTTTTCTTTTAGCTCCATCCTTAAATTAAGTTTACAGCTGATTGAAGATGACAGGTTGTAGTGATCTGTTTACCCACTGCTTTTCTGACCCCATATTTCCCCCCACTTTCGCTTGCCCTAGCCCTGGCCACTCCCTCAGGTCCTCCCTGTTGGCTCCTGTACCCCAACTCTGCCCATGTACCACCCCTGAGCCCCTGACAAAACCCCCCTGCGCCTGAACCACGAGGTCTCTCTGCCTCTGGGGATCCCTGGGACAAGATGTAAGATTAAAGATCCTCTTAACCCTCATGGGGAGATGCTTCTCACCTCCTTCGCCATCAAAAATTGTGGAGCCATCCAAAACGGGCTACAGGAGGGCGAAAATGGTCGCACTGCCTTAAGCAGCTCTGCTGAGCTCTCAGGGAAAGCTGCAGCTTGCTAAACTAAACCTAGCATTACAACAACAGGTTGTCAAACTGACAGTGACCTCTTGGTCCAAACAAGAGCTGTCAAGAGATGACAGCCTGGTCCCTGCCAGCCTTACTGATATAGACAAAGGTGCCACTTGTAAAAGCCTACCTACCTGTCCCATCACATGTTTGCGATGGACTTCTGAGCCAGTGGGGCCCAAAGGTAAATAAAAGGATCAGCAAGAGTCTGTGTGGAAGCATGAAACAACAGCACATGCTCTGAGCAAAACTGGCAGGGATAACACGAACTGACTCAGTGTGTTCCATAGGTGGATCCAGGTGAATCCTTGTACAGCAAGAGCATATCAGTATTTTTTTCTTTCTGACTGACAGCCTAGCTGAAATATGTAAGAAAGAAGGACAGAAATGAAGGCAGAAATTTATGACAACAAAAGATTAGAAAGAGGAGAATGCCAAGAGGAGTTAAAATGACTTTTGCAAAAAAACTTCACCTTAACACTGGTCTGGTGAACCAAATGGTAGACAGGCTTGCAATTCCTGCAAGCAAAGTTCAGAAATGCTCTTGTTCCTGTGGTAGTGGCTTTGCAGCAGATACTCTCCACATCTTTCCAGGCTAAGCAGCTCCTACACTGGGAATTTTCATCACTCTCCAAGCTCCAGTTTAATGGAATCACCAATTCATGTTGGAAAAGCCTGAAGAGGTACCTGAAAAGCATGTCAGAGCTCTTGTCTTTCTTCTAATCTCTGAGATTTTGCTGTGAAAAATTCTTAATCTGGTCATTCAAAACCAAACCAAGTCTGCTATTCCTTTTCCACAGAACAATGGTGATAATAACTGATGTCATATTATAGTAATAATAGATGTCCCATTGCCTCTAAACCCTACAGAATTCAGAAGGCAGCAATTACAGTAGCTCTTTTGAGACTTTACTGGTAGTTCTAGGCAGCAGAAATATCTTTAAGGGAACAAAAATTCTGGCAGCTGAATAAGGATTATTTTAATTTGAGATGTCTTGGATCTGAGCATTTTTGATTTGTTCATGCTTATGTATTTCCTTTAATGCATGTGTGCATCCCCTCCTGAGCTTTAAAGAAGCAACACATGAGTATGGAGTGGAAAGAAAAGCCTCTGGAAGGAAATAAAAACACAAGTCTACCTTGAAAAGGAATACCAGCTCAATTTCACTTTACAATATTTTCTCAATTAATTATACAAAAGCCAGTACAAAGATTCGAACAGAAAGAGAATAAATTAAGTGCTGTCTCCATTTGATTATTAAATAGAAATGACTGTGAGGCATTTCAGTTTAAAAAAATATCACCCCAGGAGGCATCTTCTTGAGCTCATCACCTCAGCATGTCTCCAGCACCCCTTAATAGGAAAGATTTATGACAACTTTTCAGCTGAAGCTTCTTTTAATTGACTGAATTTTGTTGCCACCACTGAAGAAAAATTCTGTGAACTTTAGGATATGAATGCAGTGACTGGTGCTTATGGATTCTTTTCCAGTTTCCTTCCAAATTCTGCTCAAACAAAATCCCCCAGAGGTGGCACCTGCCACTTCTCACTGTGAATTGGGCTGTGGTGAGGGATCTTCAACTTTGGATGACAAGCTGCTTTTGTAAGTGTTTTGCATTTTCAGGTTACCTTTTCCTGAAATTTCAGCTCCATTACTGTTTGCTGCTTTCCTAACAAGAAAGCTTTCCTTAACTCCTAACATTTCATATGGATGGCAATCAAACACATGAGGAAAAAAATAAAGAACCTTGAAAATGGGCATATAAATCCATACCTGAAGATCATCTCAGTATTTCAAATACACAAGTACACACTAGTGACACTGCACACCTCAGTGGTGTGCAGCACTACTGGGAGCAGCACAGCTGGGAAATCAATCCACAAATTAGGATACCTGCAAAACAATCAGGAATGCAGTTGAAAATAATTCTCTCTCATGATAAATTCTGACATTTCACTGATTCATGTCTGGGAGGAAACTCTTGAAAATGCAAGAATGCTTAGAGAGAAAAAGGCCTGTTTATCTGACCTGCAGCCTGAGATATGCCAAAACATTGAACTTGACACTAATCTGTGCTCTCACAAGCAGCTACCTCAGGACAGGAAAGAAACAGAAAAAGTATAAAAAGAGAAGGACTTTATTATATTATCAGCATTTCCTTTTCAATTTTATAAAACAGAACTTATTCAAAAGACCTTCAAGTATCAAATTAGATTCAAAATGATCTGTGGGGTTTTTAGCAGAATAAATTAGTGGTAAAAGATACCATGCTTCCAGAAATTATTGTGGTCAGTTCTACAAAGTCTTAATAACTGGGTGCTATGATGGGCATCAATACTGATTATTTTTGTGAATTAAAATTTGGGAATGATTTTGCAGCAAACAGCCCAGTGCATGTGTTCTATCAAGCATGATATATTTTTTTTGGTCATAAAATACAGGTCCCATTAAGTTTTGTATCTTTTCTCTGTTAAAGCTTCTCTCTAATGGGTGATATTATTTGTGGTTCCGGAAGCAATGAAAGTCATGGGTGTCAAACACTTTTTCTTGATCCTCATTAATTGGACCACCCAGATTCTACAATTCTGAATTAATTTTCAATCAAAATAACACATTTAAGAAAAAATAAACACAAAAATAAATGTATGAACTGACTAAAAATTACACTGGCTTGTCCAAAATAAATAGATACGTTTACATGTTCAGCATAATTTACAATTACTTAGACTAGATTTTTTGTCATTTCACTTTTAGATTGGTAACAGAACCCCAGGATTTAATGGTTTTAAAAGCCTAATTTCTTTGACTTTGAGCCTTTCATGGGTTTTAGAATGAAAGACGATAATTGTCTAATATTCTTTCATGATGAGTGAAGGTATGGTGCCCACTTTTGTAACAGAAATCTGTACAAAATATTAATATAATCTATGAATCTCAGTTGGTGTTTATAAGTACTACATTTAAGAAAATTCCCATGAGCAAAACATAATCCAGGTCCTGGGGCTTTAACCCACAAGTGTTTAAGTAATCCAGATAGAGCCATGATGGATGCCAGATGAAGAGTTACCAGGAGCTTCTCTTCTGATATTTTCAAAAATGGGAACCAGTGATCTGTGGTTGCCTTCTACAAAAACCTGTTCCCTTACTGAACTTTAACACTTTAGCTCCATGTCCTCATCCTACTTGTCCTTCTACTACTTGTGACTGTGCTGCTGCAACAGCCTCAGAGTCTTGACTGAATCCACACTTTGCTCTTTGGCTCACCTCAGAATCTCTTTCTGATTCCTTTGGTCACAGAGTCACATCTGCCTTAGTCTTTACCAAATCAATTAAATTATGTGTTTCCAAATTAAGCTGGTTACATTTAATGAATTAATTATATTTGAGTTTAATAATCCAAAGTCATATATTTCCACACTGTTTCAACTGCATTCAGGGCAACAAATTAGACTGCATGTATGAAGTCACAGATTCTCTGCAGTTATAAGATCTCCATTATATCAGAAAGAAGCTTCCACAAATATGTATATATTTAAAATACTGAAAATTAGTAATTTTTGTCTCCCTTTGAGGTGAAAAAAGACATACAGGTTATCTACAATCAGTTATGTATTCAAACTGAAAATGCCCCTGATCTGCAACTCATCTTAAAAGTGCAGCTGAAATGAAAAGCAGAAGAATGCATAAGAAAGTTATTTGAGAGGTCTACAAAATACATATTCATATATTCAGACACACATATACATGTAAAGACTATAAACAGAAGCACTTGCAATAGTAAAAACGAGGTTTTACGACCTCTTGAAAAATGCACACAGTTAAATAAACCTGGAAACTGAGATGCATGAGAGTTTATTGCCTTCCAGAGTCTAGCTGTTCCACTCACATACATTTTACTCTACAGAAGATAAGGATAATTTTTCCTCCAATATAGCAATTTTTCAAGAAGTGAGTTAGTCAGTGAATTGAAGCACCAGTACACAAAAAAAAAAAGATGTTTGGAAAAGTTTGTGGAGCTTGGTAGGCATCTGTTCCTTATACAAATTATTGCCAAATATGTATGAGTAACAGATTCACTCCTAGTCTGAAAAAATCCATTGATAGGTAGCACCCAGTGAACTGGTATTAAGTCATCAAGTTAAATCCTGAATTTTTAAAGGACATGAAATATTTGAAATTAAATCAAAACTTGGAACAGGAATCAATTGAACAGGCTCTGAGGTACATACTGAAGCCTGATACCTCACCAAACTCACTTTCCAAGAAATAAAGGTTAGTAAGATGTACTGCTTGTATTCCCTGCTTCTGGGATCAGCATTAGTAACTTACACAGTGAATTTTGATGTTTCTCCAAGAGCTCATAGATGCTCCCAGATGTTCCTCTTAATTTATGATTCAGGCACAGAGACCCGTTCCCACAGACTTTTGTTTCTTTGATCTCCCGTTCCATGGAAACATGATATTACTGGATTTGGGGGGTTACATATGAGTACAAAGCTTGCTTTGGATTTCTCTAGAGGTTATTGGGGATTATGAGACACTGTAAAAAGCTTACATTTTTCTTTTGGAAGATTATGGTTTTAAAATGTAGATAGTGTCAATTGCATTTGACTGGGTTGTGTGTTAGGGAGGTGACTATGTTATTTTTATCCTAAACGATCTGTTAGATTGAAGTAACAAAAATTTTTACTGTATCTAAAATATATTTTGAAATACATTTGTATCAGCATACTTAAGCTTTTCATGCACATTTTGATTTCACTTGTAGGTTTTTGCTGTAGCAGTTCTTTTCGGATCCATATGATTGATCACCCTATAATACCCCCACTTCAATAAACAGCTGCCTGACAGACACCATATGTTGTTTAACCTAGATCTGGTACTGTGTTGTTTAAAATCCTCTCTTGCTGCTTGTTTACTCATTTTTTGTCACATCTTTTCATTAGGTGATTTAGTTTTAAATGGGTCACAGTCTTATCTCCTTTTCACAGTAGTTTTTAACCATGTCATACCTTCTTCCACTCCATACATCTTTTCTGTTTCTATGTGTGTTACCTCAGTGAAAGTCTTTATCCTGAGCGCCTCTACAAATGCTATCAGTGACAACTCATATATTAACAGTCTACTTTATTCCCCTAGTAGCATATTAACTGACTGAATTTTCTTCTAGCTATTTCAGGGACTAGTGATTTTTTTCCCTATTAAGGATTTTGGAAGGGGAAGGAGGATTTTACTGCAACTCATTTTGCCACATAAAACTGTGCCTTTTTCCCACTCCTCAATTCTATTACCACCTGCAACTTTTCTGCATTTGGCTTTAGGGGATTGCCTCTTCACCACCCTGGATAACTACTTGCAAAGATTTTTCTGATCTTATGTAAATGCCATAATGACAGAAAACAAAAGTTTGAACTGTAACCATTAAAAAGACACATCCAAATAACACAATCGTTCTAAAGATCTTAAGTTGCTTTACAAGGATGATGCATGCCTAGACACTGCAGTGATGTCATGACTTGTCTCCCTAGGGAAGACTCAGCAAGAACCACATCTGAAAGGGCTGAGGGAAAGTGTCAAAGGAAATGAAAGTCTCTGGTGTGTCCCACCAAGGGCCCATGGGATTCAAAGTACCAAGAGAGTTGTGCTTATGCATAAGACACATGTTCTGGTTTGGCCAAATTTAGAAATATATCATCTGAGAGAAGGCAGGTTACAACCACCCCTCCCCCACCAGGTTTGGGAAAAAAATAAATTTTCCTCTAAGGAAAGTGAAAGAGATAAAAACTATTTATTTAACAAACACACAGGAAAAGGATGATGATGTTAAATAATAAAACCTCTCGCTCTGCTGAGGGAAACCTGGGAAAATTTCAGAGTCCTTCTGTAGATCTCTCTCTCCCTCTCCTTGGAGCTGGGACGGGGTAGCGGGTCCACCTCCAGGGCCAAGGTCACGGTGGAAATTCCTCCCAATGTATTCTGATGTTGAAACAATCCAGCAGAGAAAAAAAAAGGAAAAAACAAAGTCCCAGGAAAACAAAAGTTCAACTTTCCATCTCTTTCTCTGGAGAAAGAAAAAGGAGCTGAAAAACTGGCCGAAAGCAAGCCTTCCCCACCCTCGCTCTGCAGAAGGAGACAGGTTTTATCTCTGTGTTCTCGGAACATGAAAATAAACTGCTTTGAAAAAGTACACTTTTCTCTCTCCCCTCTCAGGCTCAGTTCAAAGGGACAGAAAGGCATATATACTAATTTCTGGGCATAGTGCAGCGATAGGGAATACAACGTCAAGTCACCCCAAGACCGCACACCAACTGGATAAAACTCCTCCCTGAGATAATTTAAAAAAAAAAAACCATACAGTTCCAAGAAATTATGTTTTCCTTTTAATATGTGATGCCTGAGGACAGTTTCAAACTGCTTACTTGCTTTAGGGAGAGTAATCTAAAATGAAAGAAAAAACTTCAAGGAATTTTTCCAGAATGATAATATGCATCCCTATTCCAAAGCAAAAATGCTTTAGGCAGTGGTCAGTACATATGGAAATCTGTGAGAATGTGAATGTCTGTGTTCTGCTTCTGTTTTTCGTCAGTCAGCAATATCTTGACAAAGCAAGAATTATAGATATGCCAAGATGCTCATCTCAGCTCCCTGACTCTCATTGCAGTTCCCTTTTGTTCCAAAATACTTTACTTTAGCCATTCATTTCCACTAAGATTTCCTACATTACCTTATAGCAGTTTGTGTCATTGAGCTATATTTGTTTCCTTTCTTCTGTATTCACATTTTGCTTTCTGTCCTCAGATCCAAGGGCTGAGTAGCTGGAGCATCTGACAGAATTCATAATGGTAGACTGAACATGAGACTGATATTAATGGAAATTACTATTCCTCTCTGTGTCCAGACATAGATTTTAAAAAAGGTTATATGTTCCCTCAGTAGGAAATCTCAGGAAGAAGGAAAAATATAAACATGGAGATTTAGGTGTAGGAGCAGAGAAGGAGAGAATAAAGGAATGCAGTATAAATCCAAGTCAAATTTTAAGAAAGGCTTGTGTTTTACAGTGAAAAGAAAGTTGTGCTTTATTCCAGCACAGTTATTGTGGTAAGCGATAAAGTGAGAGTATAATGTGCAATAATTTTAAATTATCATGAGAATTACCCAACAGTATCTCCACGCTTCAGTATCTCAGCTGTCACAAACCAGTGAGAGGAATCATGATGTCTGCTTTTTTTTACACCTAGTGTTGTGGAGGTTCTGCTTACCCTATCATTTACCAATGAAAATGTATCTGATTTTATTCCTAAAGCTTTGAGAAGTGAAAATTATACCCTGTGTATTAAATTTAACCGAATTTAATATATAACAGTATAAATTAAATTTAATTGGTGTACCATTCCATACAAGAAGTGACAAGATACTTCTTCAGCTGTGGAAAAGATAAAGCATGATTGATGGCAGAAATTAATAATTGAGCAATGTAATTCACTGCAATAGATAAAATCTACAGAGCAGTTTTCAAAATGGTTAGGCAAAGCTAATAAGTGGGAAAAGTTTGGCACAGCTTTTGTTCGAGAAGCACAAGGTTTTGAGACTAATAAACAAGTAAGTTAGAAGGTTTTTAAAGGCACAGAGACCAACTTCAACACCTTTTTACACAGAACTCCCATGTCCTCTGTGTGTACAAGCGAAATGACAGAGCTGGGCAGTCCCCAGTGCTGAGGACTGCGAGTGCCTCAGCTCCAGGGCACAGCACCCGCTTTGCAGCCCACTCCAGCAGTGCAGCAAAGGCGGATGCAGAAAATGTTTTTGAAACAGAGATTTGACAATCTGAAGAATCCTGTTTTAAAGTCAGGTTCCTGTCTGCCTGCATCACCTGAGAAGAAACAAGTCTTCAGTATTTCCTGCTGGGGTTTTATGACAGAGTCCTGTGCCAAAGGCACATGTTAAAGCACCTGATCCTGTTCCTTGCTATAACCAGCCTCTCCCCCTGTTCTGAGAACAGAGGGCCATGTCCCCTCTTCCTCAAATATGCCCAAGATCAAAAACTCCCACACTTGCACAGCTTCTTGGGGCCATACCTAGGAACACAGGGAGGAGAGGAAAGGAAGAGACTGGGACAGAGGGGCTGGGTAGCTACAGCAACATTAGGAGTTGTTCTTGTGATACTTAAATATAGTCTACTCATCATGAGTCCCTTTTCTTTACACCTGTCTTGATGAACTTAAACAAAAATATATGGGGGAAAAATAGCTGTAAAGAAGCTAAAAAATGTGATTTTATCAAGTTACTTAGAAGTTTTGTGAATTGTCCTTTGGACTGTATAAGAATTCAGATTTTAACTCTTTTACCCATATGAGTCAGGGAAAAGCATAGCTCTGCCCTCTTTTGCTTTCCCCAGTTGTGGGAGACCTTTAGACTTTCTTCACTGTGCAATCAGCTGATCAAAGAGTGTCCACATCAAGGACTGGCTGACGAGCTCAGAAAGGCAGCCATGCCAGCTGTCCCAGGCAGCCTTTCCTTCCTCCTATGCTAATGACTCCTCAGCACTGTTTTACATTTATATGTTCAATAAAGCCCTTCCCGTTGACAGCCAGAGGAGTAAAGGGTTGTGCTGGATTCCGTTTGCAATAACTCTTTCTAGCTGTCATGACAAACAGAACGTTCAGCTTAGAATTTACCTATTGTGCACCAGTGTCACAGCCACATGATTTACATTACTCCCATGGAGCTGATCCCTTGACCTCTGCTTCCTCCACATGCACGTGTGGGGCTCCTGCTACCTTCAGCCTGATGAGCCGTGAAGTGCTGCTGACAAGGTCCACACAGTCCCCCAGAGACCAGGCTTCAGGTGTGCAACCCACCTCCAGCATCATCTCCTTGTATTTGCCTTCCAAGATGAAAGGCATTAGAAACAAAAAAAGTCAAGATCTGCTCAATAAGCAGGACAAGAGATGGACCCTGTACCAGGCCCAAATTCAGCAGAGCATCACTTTAGAGGACAAATCTGTTTGATGTTGCCAAGCCACAAACTTGAAGGCAGGCGTACACTCCAGTTCCTGGAACCCGGAGGAGTGGTGTTTTCCACCTTTCAGGCAATGTGTAGTTTATGTTGGCATTGAATAAGCCTTTTTCAAGTGAATATATTAGAGAAGTCATTCAAGAACAGCTCGTCCTTTATAAATATCATAATGACTGAACATTTTCAACTGAGTGTGAATAAAATTTGAGACGCAGGTGCAGAGATTAGTAACTAAATTTTTGTTTTGAATTCAACATCAAGAGGATTTTTTTCCCTAATGATCACTGTCACTGTTTAATACGCCACTGCAAATAAGACAAAATACAATTATCTGGATTGCAATTTTATTATTGAAATAAATACATAATTTATCTCTTCCTGGGCTTTCTTGTTTTAGGAAAAGATAATATTATTAAAGTTACACTGAAGAAAGCAGGCAAAGTGCTGAGGGCCCTGCTCACTGCACCACACACAGCGAGGATGCAGACATAGCTGCCCCATGACCATCACGGAGCATTTTAACTCTAGGCCCGGACTCCTCCCTCTACACCAACCTGTGTTTAAAAGTGTTATGTACTGGCAGTTAAAGCCTGCTGCCTTTCAGCTTGTTTGGAAAACCCCAAACAAATGACCCCTGAGACGTCCGCTCTTTGCCGTTGAAGGTTCTGGTCTGAAACCTTGCTGGTGGACACGGATGGAGAGCATGCTGCCTTCCAGAAGAAGATTTAATAAGGCAGCTCAAAAAACACATTTTCAGATAAGATGTAGACCAGGGAGGAAAAGAGAATTTTGCCATTGGTTCAGTTGTTCTCCTCATATCAATATTTTCCCCTTGCTTCTTCTCTCCCATTCTTGCTTCTCTTGTAGTTTTCTCCTTTTGTTTTACTTTCATCTTCTTCCTTCCTCTTATAACTTTTCTTTTTACTCACAGAAAGCAATGAGTCCTCTTTCAATCACATCTTACAATCACACATCTAGCCTGAGGTACTGGCGCTAATTCTCAGACACTTCTCAGTGCCTGTTGCTGCTCATGTTAAGTCTGTGGCACTTACGCAACTGCTGCTGCAGCTCCTAAAGGAGGGATCTTGCTTGTTTTTCACCTATTTTAAATTTTCTCAGCGTCCTGTAAAGGCTTCTCCCCTACCAGTTTGAAGACTTCTCAGACTTCTCTTGAAGAAGGCCAGATTCCAACACCTTTATGGTGGGCACTCCAGGAGTCATCCCACTGAAACCAATGAGGCCTCTTAAGAAGTAAAAGATTATCTTGTCTTGGAAAGCTCATCTTACCAAGGCAACTCTACCAGCTCTTCTGCACTTGAGAGTTTGTTTTGGCTGTCATGTGTTGCCTTGTTTAGATTTAGCAAGTTTGTTCTGGAGAGTTCATTTAATTTTCTAAGTTCAATTAGTTATAAATATTTTGCAGATATCCTGTCCCTACCAAAATCTGTGTTTCACAGAATGTTGTGACTGGTTTATCTTCCTTTAGTACAAGAGTTGGCTCTCCTTTTGCAAAGCACTTCTCTAAGTGTTGCTTTTGAGCCTCATGACCAGCTTCTCTTTCCAAGAGAGGAACAAGTTACAACTATAAAAATGTTCTGAGGTTCATACCCAGTTCTGGATAGTTTCACTCTCAGGTATGAAGAAATCCCACACTGATAAGCAAACAGTGATAGATAATCACTGTTTTATCTTATTACACACTTAAAAGCCAGAGTTTCATGATGCTCATTGAAAAGAATAATTTGGAGATATTTGTATTATAATGACACCTGGATTTCCCACAGGCAGAGGCAGAAACTCTTTCTGAAACATCTGGCATTGCTGGAAAATATAGGCAAATATTTACTTAAACAGACACTTCTTCAGGTCACCTTCACCTGTAGCAAACATACGCTTCTGAAAAAAAATCAAAGACTTTTGAAGACACCTGACACATTTATTGCAAACTGCAGCAGCATGTTAAGTGATGCTCACTGTGTTGCTGGAGCAAGGGCTGTTCCTACTACCCTCAGCTCAGGGGAGGGCTCTCAGTCATTCCTGCACAATTCCCAAGCCAGAATACATACTTCAATAACAGAGAAACTCCAGTTATGTTGAACCTGCAAATTTCGAAGGATAAGACATAATTTTAGCTCAGGACAATGGAGATATTATGTGGATTTTTTTTCTGGTTTTCAGCCTTCTTTTTGTTTAAGCCAATGATGTATAACAGAGCTGAAATAGCAGATTTCAAGTGTTGAATGAGCATCACAGTAATACGGCACATAAAAAAAAAAAGATTTGGTCATTACAAACTAGCTGCACTGTAAATATGCTATTGGAAAGTCAGAAAATGGCCTATGAGAAGCCCTCTTCTTTCTTTTTTGTCCTATGTCCTGTAAGATGATCTTTTAGCTGTGTTCAGACACTGCGCGCCATGATGTCTGTAGCAGCCAGACAATCCAACACCTGCAGTGAGATTAATCATTTGAGTTCATTAAGGCATTCACTCCTTCTTAATGGTGTTACTCATCTTCACAACCCCTGCATGTACCCAGGCACTGGCATTACAAGGTAAAAGCTTCCCTCCTGAGGAAATGATTCTCATCTGATTTACACTCTAAAGGAGGACTTGAGAAGGAAGCAGTCCCAGGCTTTGCAATGACATCTTCAGAGTTAACTTACATCAGCTGGGGTCTTGCTGGGTCACCAACATGGTCAAATGATGTTAGGTACCTTAACTTCTTCAGGTGTCATCTGGCTGTCACCATCTGTCATCCACAAGAGGTGATAGGGCTGTAAACAAGGAGAAGAGAAAGAACCTGGAGAACTACCCCATTGCAAGAACTGCATGGAGCCAGATGGGAAGGGTAAGATGCCAAACAGCTCATCTAAGTCAGGCCACTGTTCTGCCCCTAATGTGCAGAGGTGCTTTGGCCATCTTTGCCATTGTTGGGTCTTTCCACTGAGTCTTGTGACAGAAGGATGAGGAAGATGGAAGTATCTGTTAAATCACCTCAGGAATGTTACAGAGTGTTACAGAGCAGCATAGATTGGAAAGGACCTCTACATCCAGTCCAGCATCCTGCGCAGTTCAAAGTTAGATCAAGGGCCTGGCCACCTTGAGTCCTGAATACCCAGCAGTTCCACAGACTCTCAGGTACACACATTCAAGGGTGATTTGGATTTTTTCCTCATATATCCATCAGAATTTCCTTGTTGCAGCATAAGACCCTTGTGTGCCTCTGAGAAGAGCCTGGCTCCTTCTCCTTAGAGCCCCTCATCAACAAGGTGTCACATTCCCCCACTGCCCCCCTCAGCCTTCCCTTGTCCAGGAGGGACAATCCCAGAGTCCTGTCTCTCCTCACACATCGTATGCCCCAACTCCCCAGAAGTGTCAGAGACCTTCTGCTGGACTTGATTTGACTTCCTCATCCCTTCCTTGCATGGGAGAGCCCAAAAATATTCCAGACTACGATACTGCTAAGAAGAATAGACGTGATGATGGAAACCTGTGTTGATACTGACATCTGAGAGCTGTGTTGGTTTGCATAAGATGCAAATGAGACTTCAGATATTAAGGTGTGTAGTGGTTTGGTCCAAAATTCTCATTACTATTTACCTTCTGTGAGATAAGAATTAGGAGAAAAGCAAAGCAGGCACCAAACTTGAAAGAATATAAAGAAGTTTATTAACAGACCTAAAAGAGGGAAAAAAGAAAAAATAAAATCATACCACACCTTCAGAACTCTCCTCCTCCCCCCCTACCTTTCTCCTTTCTCCCACTGACAATGTAAAGAGACAACCCTTGAGATGTTCAGTCTGTTTACCACTTCCATAATAACCTTGTTCAGTCCGTTTAGGAAGAGGAGTCTCTCTTGCCCATGCTATGAAAACATTATCACAACGAGACAGCCACATGGGTTGGTTCTCTGCTCGCATGTGAGTCCCTTCCCCCGACTTGCAGCTTTTCCCACAACTGCTTTTGAGGGTCCAATCTTGAATTACTGGGGTACAATTTTAAGGTTGAGCCATTCAGGAACAAAAGTTCTCTTCACCCATCTCTGGGAGCATTTCATTTCTAAGAACAGAGGCCCTCCTCCTTCCCTGGGAGCAAAGGGTCTTCCTCATCTTCATCTCTAGGACTATCTCTGGGAGCATCTCTAGGAACAGAGGTCTTCCCCTTTCCATGTGGAGTAAGAGTCCTCATCACTTCCATCACTCCCTGTTCAAACTTCTCATGAAATTACAGTTGGTTCAGCATCTGCCTATCTCAGCACAGGTACTTTTGCTCACAAGTACAAGTTGAACACTCCACCCCACCATATCTTCATGAAATTACAACGGGTACTCTGATACATCGTAGCTTTACAACAGAATTTCACCTTTAAGCATCTCCTTTCTTCTCCCTCAGGTTTTCAGCTCTTCACAGCACTAAAAGGGTTAATCTCACCTCGGCCTTGCAGCTGAGTTTCACTTATCGTTGTTGCTCACATGATCTCTGCTGGACAGCGGTGCAGCTTCAGCTCAATCTTGGCCACACTGGAGAGGGGGAGCTGGGCTGCTCCGGCTGCCCACAGCAGGGATGGGGGGTGGTTCTGCAGGTGGAACAGGGCCCATCGGCTCCAGGATGGCCGTGGCCCGGCCTGGCCTGGCCTGAGCAGGGCCTGGGCCGGGCCCTCTGGCCCCTGCATGGGGCCCGCAGCCACCTGTCCCAGCACCAGAAACGAGAGAGAGCTCTGCCTGGGGTTTGTCTATTCTTAAGTGTGGATCACAGAGGCAGTCAGAATTTAAGTGGCTTAAAGAATTGTCCATATTCAAACTGGCCAGCTGATGGGTTCTGTCAGGTCACAGAGGAAGCTGTAAGCACCCCTTTGCAAGAACATCACTTCCGAGACTATGCTTTGCTAACCCATGACAGGTGTTTATTCAAACCAGTCCCCTAAAACTTGTGAAGTTTTTCCATCCCTAAATAATAAGACTACTTTCAAGATGTTTCTCTTTTCCTCCGCCTGTTCTTATTTCCTTGGGAATTTGTTTTACTGAGAGAAAATGATGGTCTTTTTTTACTTTCTGTGAGCACCACTGACACATTGCTATGGAAACTGGAAGTTCAATATTTTAGTGTTATAACTTCAGGAAAAACATGCAGGTATAGCTAAGCCCATTCAAATTTATTTGCATAAGTTTTTCTTTAATTTATTGTTGTTTCTGGTTAACTGTGGTTTTCATCTGTACTAATACTGTTTTGCAGACGTTGGTCTGTTGGCACATAATTCATCACGATGAAATGTGGGTTTCCTCCAGCATGGTAACTGCTTACTTGCTTTCATGGAAATTGATTTATCAGCTTCAGTTTCTGCAGATGGATCTAGACGTGTGTGTACAGGGTTCAGACTTTCTGGAGACTGGGCACAAGAGATTTTGACAGTCTCAAGTTTTGGTTGTCCCATCTGAAATAATAAATTAATTCAGAAGATTCTGAAAATCCTGCCCACCAAGCAACCTAATTGTTAGGAAACAACTTGAAAGGAAGGCAGATGGAGATTGCTCTCTTTTCCCAGGTAACCAGAGATAGGGCAAGAGGAAATCACCCCCAGTAGTACCAGGGGTGGTTTAGATTGAATATTAGGAAAAGATTCTTCACTGAAAGGATGGTCAGATATTGAAACAGACTGCCCAGAGAAGTGGTAGAATTACTGTAATTTGGAGTGTTTAAAAAACATGTAGATACAGAGTCATAGAACCATGGATATGATACGGTGCTTAGGGACACGGTTCAGGGGTGAGCATGCCAGTACTGGTTAGTGGTTGGACTCAAGGATCTTACAGGTCTTTTCCTGGATGACTCCATGATTATCAGCCCATGACTGGTAGTCAAAGACACTGGACAAAGAGCCATCCTTTACCTGGGCACTCACCCTACTGACCAGTGTCCTGGGGTGACTGCATGATACCATATTCCCTATCATCTGCCCTATGCCAGACATGAATCCTGTGCCTTTCTGTGTCTTTGAGCTGGGACAGAGGGAAAGGGCAAAAAAAAAAAGAGCTGAGCGGTTTTGTACTTTAAGGACACATACACTCCCCTGTGTTCCTGGCTGCTACAGAGAGGAGGAAAGCACTTTCCTGCTTTGCCCAGCTCTCGGTTCCTTTTCTCAGGAGAGAGATGGAGAGTTAAACTCCTTTGCTTTTCAGCTCATCTGCTAGCTGAGGCAAGAAAGTTTTTTTTCCCTGGGACTTTGGCTTCTTCTTATCTTCTGGATTGTTCTGCAACACCAGAACATCACTGGATGTCCTACACCATCACCTGGAGGGGCCCACGCCAAACCCCAGCTCCAGAGGGGAGAGAGAGCCACCCACAGAGGACTCTGAAATGTACCCAGGTTCTCTCCACAGTGAGAAGTTTTATTTTTTAGCATTATTCCTCTTTCCGCACCTGCATGCACTTGTTAAATAAATAGGTTTTTTTCATTTTCCTCTGAGGAAAATTCTTTCTGAGCCTGGTGGGGGAGGGATGGCTGTAATCTGCTTTCTGTCAGAGGACATTAATTTCGGATGTTCCTCTGAATTTGTCTCAAACTGGGACAAATAATTATTGGTGCCAAATGTGGCGCCTGAAGGAAAGTGAAAAATACCCCTGTACTAATTACCTTTTGGTTTTAATTACTTTGTATTGGGATAAAGTGGTCACCATGTTGGTTGAGTTCATAATGTCTCTCTGGTTTGAGGTACTACTGTCTTTCTGGTCTCTAGGCCTATTTGCCTACCCACAGAGAGCTCCTATTTTGTCCCTGGTATGTAACTTTTACCAAGCAGGGACATGAATCCAGATTTCTATTTTGCTGTGCTCAGTGATAATGGTTTATAGGAAGTTAAAAGAGATATTGGGAGTTGTTGAAAATGTGTATGGTCTGTTGTTTCTCTGTCCTAATCCCAGTCCTAGTTTCAGTAGCCTGTTTTTGGGGGTTTATTAGTAATTGCAGCCAGTTTGTTAGAGAAGGAGGACACAACCGGGACGACCAGCCACATGGAAACTACGAAATGAAGTGTTGTCTGTATTCACAGTAGAAACAACCTGATATCTATTAAATGGGTTTTTTTACTAAAATCAAGTAAGCTTTTCAACAAAATACACTCAGTTTCTCTGGCTTGTACACAAGAAAACAAGGGACAGATCACAGAGCCCTTACCTGTGGGAACAACTCCTGCAGTTACATCTCAAAGCATGTGGTTACTCTTAACCCAAGTGAAGTACATGTGTTCCTGTAAGTAATAATTGAAAATTAGCTCTTTTTCAAAATATTGAGTGCTTGTTAACACTGAATTTACATCAGTCCCGTTACAATGTCAGCTGTCACAGTTATTCAACATTAGTTTTCCTAACTACCTTAAAAAATGTAATCTGCCTTCAAGTACACTCAATGCCAAAACATTGTTGTTATCTAGTCAGCAAGCATTTCAAATTGTATATTAATGTGTTGCAGGGTTAATTATGCTCATTACACCATTAGCGAATCTTACGCCTTCTCTCACACGTGCATTTCTGCTGCGCAGAACACTTGTGCTTATTACACAAATCTCCTGAGCTGTTATCAAGGCTGTCAGCAGGGCTCCCTTACTTTTCTTCCAGGTGAGAGCAGCAGTTGCTTTGCCTTCCTCAGGGAGATCGCAAGTTTGGCTGGTCTTATGCCAGGAGAGAAGGAAAAAGCAAAGGGGGAAAGGTCTGCTGCCTAGAAGATGCAGGTGAGAAGCTGGAGGTGTTTGTCCCCTGCTGAGGAGGATCATTATTGTGGAAAGTCCTGACTCCTTTTAAAATATATGCATTCTGCATTTATTTATACATAATTCATACTGCTCGGCTGAAGAAATCTGGGAGTGACTATCCATTATGTAAACCATTTCTCAAAAATACCATTTGTTATGTGAAAAGTAAAAAAAGACTGATGGCAGCAGCTGTGAAATTGAATCTGTGTTGCAATTAATTATTTAGACTAAAAACAAATTGCCAGGGTGGAAGAGGATGGTTATTTTACTTTAATTCTTGCTGTTAGTGAGTGTTGTTTAAGGGGAGAAGTAAGCTAAAACCAAGAAGTGATCGAATGCAAATAGTTTGTTTCCTTTTTGATAAACATCATAATCCATTCCAGAGAGTGGCACTAATTCAACCCACCATGAAACAAACTGGAGAAACAAAGAAACATTGTGTCAGGGCAGACGAGTGAGGTTGTACTCTTTGTAATAAGGCAAATGTTATTCACAGAAGATACAAAACTGAGATTGCTCATTTTTTTGTATTTCCAGCTGCTACATACTGTTGATTTAGAAAGGGTCACAACAGCAGGGACCCAGCTAATGTCAGTCTTAAACCCTTGCATTAGAAAAAGTTACTGTGCATGTAGAAATCTGTCCAATGGGAGGCACATGATAATATTTAAAAAACCAGCAATTAATCATGCAAAAAAATGGTTCATCTATATCATACACTCAATTAAATTTGAAAAACACCCCAAGGACATTTTAAATATTAAAAATAAATTTGTACATTAATATCAGGGGAAAGTTATGACTTTGCTGTTCATTACAGCCTATGTGCTCATGAGGTTACACTGACAATATAGGGAGGTTTGGGTTTTCTTTTCACTCCAGACTACCCAAAAAGGTAATACCAGTTAAGAATGGTTCTTTTAAACAACAAGTCCCCAGAACATCAGCTTGTGCATTGTAACTCATGAGGAACACACAAAAGCCCCCAGCGTGCTGACAAATGTAGTCAGAGATCAGAGGTCTGCAAGCTCTGAAGTCCAAAAGGGTTTGTAGATTCTAAGAGCAGCTGAGAGGAATTGCATCTTAATCCAAAAATTGTTCTTAAAATTCAGGTTAGTGTAAAAATTTAGACTGTGAAAAATACACACCTCAGATGAACTACATAGAGTTTGGAGTCTATCAGTCATAATTAATCTTTTGTTGCAAAATGTTGTTGCCTCTCTCCTCTACTATGTAGACTGCAATAAAGTTTGCACTAGTGGCCATCAATTCATTCCAAGGACCACTTAGTTTTACAGCTCTTGCTTACTTAAAATGATTTTTTTAAAATTCAAAATGATTAATTATGTGTAGAGGTTGAAGCTGAAAATATATTCCTCACCCTCCTTCCTTGCGACTCCAGCCATGTATTTCTGTATTAATACATTAAAAGTTCTCATAACCCTTCCTAAAGACTGAGATCCACAAACTTTATTTGTTAAATTTGCAGCCTTACTTTAAAACAAAAGGTCTTTCATTGTGAAGTGCCAAAATATTCCTGTTTGTTTTAAGAATGACTTTGCCTTGGTTGCTGTTCTAAGCCATACAAATAAGGGGGAATGAGAGAAAGTGATGACTTGTCAGTACAGAACAAAATGCTACCAGAAAAACAGAAGATCTGTGCTGTAATTTTGAACACCTCTTTTCAAGTAGAAAATAAAAAATTCAGGGAGATATAGGCAAATTGTTGCATATCTACTGTATCTAAATTGCTATGTATCTACTCCCACAATCAGTCCTTATGACATAAATGTTACTAGTGATTTCAGTGACTTTCTTTTGAAGCTGTAAGATATTACATATTTAGAGAAAATATGCAGAATTTTTTTCAAGTATGTGATTATAACCCTAAAATCTAATCTGTTTTCACCAAAGGCACTTTAGACCACAACATTTTTATGTAAAAAACATAAATGCATATAACCTCATGCCAGTTTTTCTGCAGGTCACAAGAGCATGTTGTAGGAGTAGTACTAATTGTAGTAGAATTGACAGCAACAGCAACATAAAATATGTTGGCAACTTCAGATGATTTTGAGGGAGTCCAATTGCATGTCAGAAATCCAGGAGCTACCCAGCCATAAGCTGTGTTTATGGTCTCAAGTACTTGCTGTCATTGTAGAACTGATGTCATTTCAGTGCAGAAAAATGATCATTTGTCTACTAATAAAGCAGATAAGAAGTCTCAAGTTTGAGGTCTAATGATGCAACCTCCCTTATGAAATCCAGGGCCTCCCGTTGCAGGATAAACTCTATGATGTGAATTTACAACACATCCAAATTAAAATACAAGTTTTACAGAGAGAGTTCTTATCTTTCATTAGATCAACTATTGTAGGTGGAAAAAAAATCACAGGCTTTTGTGCATAAATTCTTTTTTTGCATCCAAAACAGGTTGGAATGTTCAAATGTAAATTCAGACTGAGAACAACTGCTCTGAATTTAATTAGAAGTGTTAATCAGTCTGATCAGATGAAATAAAATGCTATTGGTATCCATAAAGTAAAAGGAGAGGTGAAAAGCTGGTTTTCTTTGGAGAATAAAAGGATCACACCATTTATTACTTACAGAACACTGGAAAGTTAGCAAGAGAAAGTGATACTAATATTCCAAGAAAGCACTAACTTTCTAAGGTACATGGCTTCACTACTCAGTAGAACTAGAAATTCCTATAACTGAAAAGTCACAGGAGAAAAGTCTTTATAAAGGTGGCACTGGTAATGAATGTTTCCATCCTTTGATGGACATGGACGCTCAGTTACTTGAGTGTGATACAGCAACAGAAATCAAAGATGTTGGAATGCAGAAAAAGGTCACAGTGTGACACACCCTGTGTGTGGAATAGGTCAGTATTGGTGTTTTCCTGGAAAGAATAGCCATGCTGTGGTTATTTGTTGCCTTTGTTTCTGGCTTCAGAAAGGAGTGCAGACTCCCCACAAAAGGAGGCCAGTGAAACAAACTGCCTCTCATGCCTATTCCCACCTTCCCTGGCATCTATTTTGTTTACAAAATAACCCTAAACTGCAGAGGTGCTTAGACTGCATATTTCCTCCTAAATTACCAGTTTATTGTTTATTAAACTTCAGTATCGCTCTCTCTTACCTCCGTGTTCCCAGAGATCCAGCACGAGGATGAGTCTTGCACACAGCCCGGTCCCATCCAACCCTAGGGACAGGAACTGGGATAGCCCCTGGGACTGAAGGGCCCAGCTGAGATGACTGGAGAGAGAGAGGTGGTTAGGAATGTCCTAAAGCACTCCTTTCCTGCAGTCTAGATGCACCTGAGCTAGTCTGACCTTCCATGCCTCTCACAGCCACACCTGAGTAAATTTTTCAGCACAAAGACTTCCTTATGCTCTTTCTGCAATACGATTAAATAGACCTAGCTATTATTCATACTTCCTTTGAAAAACAAGCTGAAATGCTGTCTAGCTGATTCCTAGAGTATTATGGATCCTAGAGCTCCTTGAGTTCATGGGTCTACAAGGCATCTAACAGGAGCTATGCAGTATTCATAAAACTTTATTTGTTCTTCCTCAATTGATGCTGTGTGTGGACATATGGGAAAAAAAGAATCTGTTTTAAGTTGTAATTTGTGTCTCTCAATTGAGGTTTTTCTAGTTTTCATGATAGCTTCTTTTATCTGTTAAATCACAAGCACTTGGCACGAATCTGTGAATTTTTCCTCTCTCACTCATATTCTGCCATTTTATCAGTATGTAACCTTCTAAAAAAAGCTGTGGATGTGAATGGAAAATATTCTTCCATCTCTAAGGTTTCCTTAAGCTTTTTGCATAGCATACTACATTTCTCTTAAGTAAGTTTGCAAAATAACTCCATGTTGCCATAGCTCCGTGAAATTTATAATTTTCTAATTTTATAATACTGAAGGTAACTTAGATGTGGAAGTGCTGAAGATATTTGAGAAACAGCTGAAATCAGCATTATACTCCACTCTGATCTCCTTTGTCTTACAGGCCACAGAATCACAGTCACAAGTGTCTTTATCAAGCTCCAAACCCTTCAGGAGAGATATCTATCGTTGATTAAAAGCTCTGAGGGGTAGAGTCCAGTGTGTACCTAGTAAATTTTCCCAATGACTGTTCACCCTCACTGCTAAAAATGTTTCACATTTCTAGTGGCATATTATTGAATTTTCATTTAATGCTAGTAATCATTATATTACAATATACACTCAGAAATTGTTGCAAATTTTACTCTTTTTATACTTTATTGATGATTGCTCTTTTTCTAGTCAGTCTTGGATCAATTAATGACATTCCCTGAAATATCCTTCACTGTCTCTGCATTGACCAATATTATATTAAAGTACATTTAGACAAAAAGGTTAAAACCCTTTCATGTAATGCAATTAGAGCGAGCATCCTTTTACATCCATCAGATGTGGAATCCATTGCACAAAATCCATCACAGAGTATGGATTTCAGATGAAAAAACTCTAATTTTGCTGTCTCTTGTGAAGTCCAAGGTTTATCACCTGAGGTAGATATTTAGAGTTCTGTTGCAAACTTAAGGCTAAAATATGTCCACCGTCAAGAAGAAAGAGAAAGTTTCTGACCATAATCACAAGGTGGGAATAGTTTCTCTGAAATCAGTGAATACTACAACCAAAAGATTAGCTCAGAGTCTTACCTAACATCTGTTTTTAACACATAACAGGCCACCTTCTGGTAGCATTCTTGTTGGCATTAAATAATCCTGTTCACAGTTAAATGCTCTAGAAAAACTACCTTATAAAATGTACTTGTTTCTGTGCTAATGGTCAAGAGATTATGAAGAAGTACCCAAATAGCAATATCAAAGTTATGGCAAATCTCTTTGCTGTTCCAATTCTCTAGTGAAAGGCCAAAGTAACTATTTGAAGTACTCAGATGGCAAATCAGCTTTTACCAGCCTTTCTATTTTGGCCATTGATTAGAGCTAGAAAACCTTTGATAAATTTCATGGAATGGGATATTCCCATAGCCTAATTTGACATTCTAATTTTAATTTTTATAGGTTGCTGCTGTTTTGAAAAATAGTCCGGTTATATTTTATTGTTGGAAATAAATAGGAGCCTGTAGTTTCCTTCCCACTTGGGTTGCTAGATTACAAATGTAATTCTAATTTAAAGGTAAATAATACCATATACATTGCTCCACATGTTAGGCAGCATGGAACCAATCCTGTTTGCAATCCCAGTTGTCAGTGTGGTCCGGGATGTACAGATTGCTGAGCAAACAGTTACCACAGCCTCTTAGTCCTACTGCTGCTGCCAGCAGTGTTAGGAAGCAGAGGGCACATTTGCCTAGAAAAATAAGTGTGTTTCAAATGATTTCTTCAATTACAGTTACTTCTGAGTACTAAATTAATTTAAGTGCAAGAGTAAAACAAGAATGTGAAATATTTTCTATCCTAAATAGCATACCACATTTTAAAGTGTAGAGCCTAACTCCTAAATGTTATGGCTTTTGGTCTTTTTAATTTAGAATCCGGGAGGCAAAAATGATCATTCAACTGACCATCTTTTCAAAACAGACAATTGAAGGCCACTGAGAATTTCTACAGCAAACACATCTTTATACTTTTCCTACAATATATTTTGAAAGGAATTGAATCAAGCAAGAGATTCAATTTATGGTGAGTTTACTACATCCATTTGCAAGTATTTCATTGGTTAATTAACCAATTGGGCATGACGAGAAAAATACTGCACTTTGCATTTTTGGTGCTTTAGTATTTGACTATTGGACTGAAATCAGATTTACAGGAAGTTTTTCAACATTTCCTTTATAAACAGCAAACTGCAACCCTCATATGTATGATGAGGATGCTGAATCCTACTGGATTGCAGCTGCGTAGCATCTCTTAGTTGAGATGATATCTTCATTTTCTTTTCATGTGACTTGCTTTAGCTTCCTTTTCTTCTGAAGATTCCCCTCTCTGACAATCTCCAGACTTGACCTCAGTTTGCTCTTTGAGCAAGGCTACAAGATTGTTTTCAGGTCTGGGCTTGAGTTAAAGAACTATTCTACAGAAATCAAGGAAATGCAATTATTTGTTACTCATAGCATTTATGAGTAACAAATGCAGCATAACTGCAAGAACATATTGAGGTTGTCTACCATTAACCTTAAGGTATTTTCAGAATTGCTTCCTGAGCACCGTTTCAAAGTCTGAACTTACCCTTCTCAATTTCAGTATTTGTGATCTCTCTAAAAGGATGATGCCCTATAAGTAAAACTACTCTGGTAATTTTTGGAGCCTGTTTGTTTGTTTGTTTGTTTTCGATTACGCATTTTTGCTTCACATACTAAAAGACATAGAGACTGCTGTTTGACCTGGGATGCTCAATGGTCCCTAGTATTTCTCTCAGGTAAAGTTAATGTTTGCTGGTTCAAAACCCACAGCTCAATAGACTAGGTCCACATGAAGGTCTCTTTGTTCCTAAGTTTCCTTTATTGTCCCATCCAGGGAAGGGCCTGTCTTAAGCGTCCCCTTGAAAACACATTATCGATTCCACTATGATTTTGTTTGACCTTTTATTAAATCTTTTCTCTGCTAAGCCAACAACTTCTAATACTCCCTTGGATAGATGTTCAGCAAAGGCTTGAAGACATAATGTCAAAGTTGAAAATTCCTGATTCTATTTCAGTAACATTTTGAGATAACAATTAGAACATCCTATCAGTAAAATGATCTAAAGAAACTCCAGAATGTCATAAAGCATTGGTCTTTTAAATAAAAGCAATATTGGTGAGATTCAGTTTCCTAAAGTGCTGAATTGGAGGTAGACATAGAGAAGAAGTAAGGACTTCATATATTTCCTCTAAAAAATATCTTAAATTCCCTGGGAAGTCAATGGAAAGCATAGCTAGGATGTCTCTGAATGTCAGGAGCAGCAGTATCAGTTTTCCTAAAATA
Source organism: Coloeus monedula (assembly GCF_965178545.1). Taxonomy (NCBI): domain Eukaryota; kingdom Metazoa; phylum Chordata; class Aves; order Passeriformes; family Corvidae; genus Coloeus; species Coloeus monedula. The sequence goes on from NC_138785.1 coordinate 65,504,713, forward strand.
ATCATTGTTCCCTTCCAGTGACTGTCCAGGGAACTGGTAGGAATCAGTAGGAGTTATAAAGAGTTACAACCCAGTACTTCCTATACCTGTCCTGAGCAATAAATTCATGGGGAGCAAAGCTTTTAAAAGTTAGTAGCACTGACACCAGTTGCCCCCTAATCTCTGTGGCCACACAGTTTATACAAAGGTGAACACTAATGCCAGTGGCATGGGAAGGTCTTCAGCCAGTCCCAAACCACCACAGTGAATGCAGCAATGTGTTCTGTCCCTCTTCTGAGTCTCTATTTATTTAACTATGAGAATAGAAAAGGACTCTCATTTGGGAAAGGGCAGGAGAAATAAATGAATTCATTCTGAAGTCCTATCAGTATTTTTACAGCTGTTTATAAGAAAATATAACAATTTTTTTCATATAAATGTAAGAAGGAATCCAGCTGTCTTTACAGCATTTTGATCTGCTAAAAACTGAAACTACGTGGTCATATAAACATAAAAAGAAAGCCATTGTTACATTGATTCTTGTCCTACAAGTTAGGTTATTTGTTCCTTAGGGAAAAAGGAACAAAATGTCTTTTCCCAATATGATTTGGACTACATTCATCAGTACATTTGGAATCATGGGTAGTTTTGTTTCCACCCCTTATAAGTGTGCAAGAAAGTGAAAAATCCATCTGGATAGAGAAAATTCATAAACTAATGCATAACCTTATAAACCAGAAACAGATTTGCTTAAATGATGGAATTTGGCAGCTTTCACATTCTTTCCTAAAACACTATAAAATGGCAAAAATTCAATAGAGTGATGAATCAGAAATAGGATACAAACCCAGACATTGATTCTGTCATGTGATACTGATAATACTCAAATATTTCAGACTTCTTCGCTGTGAATTGCCATATGGCCTAAATACTGCTATAGTCACAAAAAGTCACTGAACAGCTTAAAACTGGGTAGGGGAGGGGGAAATTAAAAAGGTTTTTGTGTTCAAATAGGAGGTTATTTTACTCTCATACAAACACTGGTATCTCAACACTTTTAGAAACTATTGGTATGGCATTTCTTAACTCTTGACCACTGTTGCTTTAATAGGATCAAGAATTTGTCCCTTAGGGAAGGAGGGACTTCAGGAAGTCTCTAGTCCAACCTCCTAGTCAAACTGGGATCAGCTCTGAGGTCAGCTCAGGCTGCTCAGAACTTTGTTCAGTTTGAGCTTGAAAATCTCCAGAGCAGACTGTACAATCTACCCAGCAGCCTGTCCCTCTGCTCCGCTGTCCTCACAGAGAAAAAGGTTTTTACTTTTACCCAGCCTGAATCTCTTTTTTTACCTTAGTCCCACTGCCTATCATCCTACTGTGAGGCACCACTGTGAAGAGCCTGTCTCCGTCTTCTCTTCCTTCTAGGTACAGGCAGGCTGCTGTCCAGTCCCCTGAAGCTGTCCCTTCTGGAGTCTGAAGAAGCCCAAGTCCCTCAGTCTCTTCTCCCAGGGCATCACTGCCATTGCCATATTGATCATCTTCCACTGAACTTGCTGCAGACTATGGATGTCTTGTTCTGGGAGGCCAAAGCTGGATGCAGCATGGTCTAACAAGTGCAGAGTAGAGGTGGATGATCATTTTCAATCCATTGATTCAGTTTCTGTTCATGCATCCCAGAAGCTGTTGGCACCTTTGCTGCCAGGGCTGACTCATGCTCAGCTTGCTGCTCACCAGGACCCCCAGGGCCTCAGCAGCAGAGCTGTACCCACCAGCCAGTGTCCTCCTTCACAGGGGAAGGACTTTGCATCTTCCTCTACTTCCTCTACTGAATTTCAGCAGGAATGTTGTCTCATTCCATCTACAAACACAAATACCCCTTCTTCACAATAGTTTGGTCAGTCCATTTTTGGTCTTGGTCACAGATCACCAATGATTCCCCATCTCCTTTCCACTTGGGTTCGCTCTGTGAAATGGCCAGCTTTTGCTAGGGGTAAACTTATTACCCCTGGAATTTATGCATTTCTGGGACCTGTTTTATTTAAGCAAACCTCAGTATAGCTGTCTCAGAAAACCCAAAGAGCATATTGGTGCAGGTGACCAGCAGTTCTGCTGAGCAGAGTTATTTCCCAGATAAGAAGTGTGATGCTTTAAAGGCTGTGCTGTGGAGCGTGGGATTAGTCACTTGCCAAGATAATAGGTCTGACTCTCCATGGTGCTACTCCAGCTGCACTCCTTCCTGTGAATACCCATTGTAACAGCTCTTAAAACTGAAGTCACACAGCAGTGAATCAGGCCTGGAAAGCTTAAGAAAATAAGGAATGGAGGTGTGGTGGGAGGTTAATTTCCCTCCTACAATAATCTGCAACAGTGAAAGCAGCAGAACTACCTTTTCTCTTTTTTTTTTTTTTTTTTTGACTGAAAGAAGTGTAATCTAACTCTCAATTTTCTGCACAAACCAGAAGTGTTAAGGTTAACAGCTGCTTGTAAAAAGTTCCTAGTTTGTAGCATAGAATACCTTCTTCTAACTTGTTTTCAATGACAATTATCACTGATGAAATATGCAAAGAGGAAAATAAGAAGAGAAAAATAGGGAAAATAATATCCAATGAAAGCACATACTTCAAAGTACCCAGAACTAAAAAAAAAAAAAACAGACCCACATTTGACCATATATCTGTACAATAAAGAAGAATTTATCTTATTTTTCCTAAGTTGATGTGACACCATTGTTATTCAAGGATCTGGAATACAGTTCTAAGAGTTTCATTTCTGTGGTGTGACAAATCAGATCTCATCTATTTCATTTAAAATAAGTAAGCATTTGTTTGGGGAATTTTTAGTAATGCTGAAGAAAAAGAAAAACCATACTTTAAACAAGTTCTTAGCTTACTTTTTTTGCTTATTATTTTTCTTTCTTAACCCTGATTTTTATGATAAATACGTGACAATGTGACAGTAAGCAGCTGACATTAAAGCTAGAAGTTTCTAGCAAACTGTTTATGCTAATCCGTAGGGAACATGGTGGACTACTGAAAAGTTTCTCTTGGGTTTTTAAATACATTGAAGGAAGATTATGATCAGAAGGCTTAGCCTTTTAGTTCAGAAGAAATGGGCTTATATGTTGGCAGATCTATTTGATATTATTTAGGGAGTAATAACCTCTCTACATTTCCAGAGCTTTATGCTCAATAGTACTCTAGAGCAGTACTAATTTCTCTGCTGCATTGGCAAGTTATCCGGTCTTAGCAAAAAGAAATGCAGTATGAAACTGATGAAAAAAGCTGCATAATAGTTTGATTTCTGTATAATTGAGTTTCCCAAATCTGTCCTCAGATGTTAAAGCACATCTCTGTTTAATTTGCAAGAGCAAGACAGAGACACACATATCTGAACAAAAATCAGCACACACTGTTTAATTCCTTCACAAATCTGCTTAGTACATTGACATCATTATTCTATTACTCTATTATTACTCTTTGCTGGGACAATTTCCCTGACACAACTTTCCCCTAAAGGGTTTAGCTTCCCTGATGTAAAAAGGAGTCCAGACTCAATATGTAATTTTGATCTTTAGTTCTGTGTTTTGCAAGAGAAAATGGGATTGTGGCAGCAATACCAATAGCAAAAGAGTGAACTGTCTGTGATCTGCCTTCCAGCAGCAAAGCAAACCTGCTCCTTTGCTTATATCATTAGCAGTCAGATTTATCATTGTTGTGTTTAATGTTATTCAAGAATAGGTCCCCAGAGTGCTTTACAGGCACAAATTGAAGGAGGTCACTGCCCCAGATAATTTTCATTTAAAATCATTCAGATGGAAAATAGGAGAAGAGCTATCTGCAAGCAGAGTTGAGCAATACTACAGCTGGTCAGGATTTTGAGGAGGAGGAGGCAGAGAAAGGGAGTGCAAAGGGGTTTAAGGAGGGAATTAGCTTAAGGAAAAATAAGGGAGGGCTGATTAGGAGGACTTTTCCAGGGAGTAAAAGTAAAGGGGGCACAGACAGACTGAAATTTGCATGAGAGGGTGCAAATGACAGGAGGGCAGAGTGGAACCTACCAGTGCTAGGGAACACCTGAAACTTCCTAATGTCTGATTCCTTGTCTCGCCAGCTGGGTTCTCTCACCAACTCTTCTGCACCTTTTGATCATTTTCTAGAGTGGTCATTCAAGGCACATCACCTAAACCAACCCCTCAGAGCAGCTATGGAAAAGGAGAAGACTCAACAAGATCAAGAATGTACCAAAAAGGCAAGGACAGCTAAGCATACCATCAGGAAAAGCCTTTCAGAGTTTAGGTGAGAAAAAGAAGCGTAGCTTCTCATTCATTGCACATCTGGATTTGAAAAGCCCAAGCAAGTTGGACCAAGCACACTTAATGCTTCTTCTTCCTGGCATGAGGTAACTTAGGAAAGGAACATCCTCTACAAAGTGAGCAAACTCAGCAGATCAGACTGCACCACTCACTAACACAAACAAATTTTTCTAAAAGCTCAATCAATTCCTCCATAGGATTGCTAGGGAATTATTCTGAAAGCTCAAAAAGTAGTCATTCCAAAGCATACTTAGGGATCACCCTCTGGTTCATGCATGTAGGTGTATTTAAAGAATAAACCTTTGTGTGAGAGAACGTGAATAGCAAGTCCTAGATCTTCTATTACAGTAAATTTTACATATTACTTAAAAATGCAAATTAACTTGTCAGTCTCTGATCATGTATATTAGAAGGAAGCTGCAGCTGCTCGTTGCCTGCACCATTGTTAACACAAATCTGTCACTGATAATGATAATATGGGATAAAGTATTTTTCTGACAATCATCAGAATGAATAAAGGTATTCCATAGCCACACTGTATCATAAGTTTTTTATTGAGATCCACATAAAAGACTTTTTGACAAGAATTCAGTTTTAAAACCATTTGTTGGAAACAAAGCATGATTCAAACTGTACTAGTGCACTGAAAATAACTTGTGGAATGGAGACTTCTGCCTGTAATTAGAGTGAGGGGAAGCCAACGCATGAAATGTGCTGAAAAGTGTTGCTCTCTCATCTCATGCTTCTCATTAGCTTTGACCCTCAGAGAACATCCCAAATAGCAGCTCATTGGCTACTTACTTTTGTTGTTAAAAAAAATTTAAAGAGGAATTATGGATCAGGAATTACACTCTTCCCTTCCCAAGTCAGTTGAGCAGGTAAAGTAGAGCTTTCTAAAAAGCTCTTCTACCATCAGCCTTGGTGTCAGTGCAATGCTGTAACCAGATTAATGGCAAGACCACATGCAACAGCTTTTCTCCCAACTATCTCTACATTCAAATGTTTAATCAATTTACTTTATACAAGCTGACTGATTGAGGCTACATTAGAAACCATTTTCATACTCATTTCATGCCTCTTTGGTGAAAAAAGATGTCTCCTCCTCAAGCATCACCTGTCAGCTCCGTTTGTATTGTGCTTTGTAGATGCTTAATTAGCTCATCTCAGACAGCCTGGGAGAATTCAGAAGTTGCTGTGACACTGAGCTCCTTGAGCAACAGCCCTTGGAAATGAAGATGGGGATGTTACTATGGAGACAAGGGGAGTCAGAGTTCCTTCATGTCCCACTCACACAGTGACATTGCTGGATCTCTACAACATAATAACTTGGAGTTTAGTGGTGAAAGTGGTGATGCTTCATTAATGGTTGGACTTCATGATCTTAGAGGTCTTTTCCAACTTCATGATTCTCTGATTCTATAACAGAGGAGTTTCTTGGTCTGTCTGCACATCTGAAGGGTGAAAGAGCCCTCAAGGACTGAGATGCAGAGGCTGGTTCAGGTGACTGTAGTTTGATTGCACGAACACCCAAATAAGTGGTTTCCCTTGGCTCACAGCACAATATTTCTGATCCCAGACAGCACCCTGAAATGTGGAATAGAAAGTCGATTTCCAATGAAAGACATCACAGAAGTTATGAGAAGGTATGGTTTAGGAAAATACCAGTCTACAAAATTTAACTACATATATTACAGACAACAGGCTTGCCTCAGTCCTTCCATTTTCTCTTTTATTTGATATTTTTATGCTGTGTGTTTTTACAGTGACTGGTCTGTGCTTAAAGAGCTGAGTTTTATTTACACCAGGCATTTAAAAAACTAATCTCCATTTTTTCCTCATACTATGAATTATGATTCTTGAAAAAATTGTAATGGAATTCAAAGTATTTTAAGAAATGCCTAAATTGGAGAACTGTTAGCGGTTTTTATTGGAAGCTGTTACCCAGGTAAAGAGGCTGAATATTTGCAACTGCATCCAGGAATTACAGCTGGTTCTCACTCTCACTTTGAAAATTTAAGATGCTTCCTGAAATTACAGCTAATTGTAAATTTCCTGGTGAATACAATTGTTTCAGGGTAATGGAGGGTTACATGGAGACAGTTGCACACAAAGATTTATTTGCATAATCTATGTAATCACTGAGAAAACTGCAGTCCTAAGGCAGAGAAGTGTTATCTTCCGGGTCCTTCTTTATTTTTTTGGTAGATCAGTGTGGGAATGGTGTAGAAGGGAATAGAGAATGATCTATACTTACATTTACAGTGAGAATTTCCAATCCTTTCTGTGGCAGGACAGCATATTGAGTTAAGGTTCTGATACTGGTATTTTGCTAACACTTTTGTGTTTCTCCTTCAGAAACATTCAGAGGTCCAGGTCTCGCTACCAGTGGGGGCAGCCCCTTATCTCCACTTACTTTCAGTTCACGTTCCCAGACATCTGAGCAAAATTTGCCCAAGTCAAATTTTTCTGTGTGATAGAAAGAGCTGGGACAGATAAAACTAAGCAGCCAGAAAAAAACAAGGAAAAATTTCAAGTGATCTGAAATAAACCTCTGAGCAGCTGGACAATGTTTTCAAAGAGATGCAATGATTGCTTATAGAGTATGGAAATGAACAGGGCAGTAACAACAAGCTGCATATCACTCAAGTGTCAAGTGAAACAGTGAAGCAAATCGTAAGGTCAGAGGCTGAGCTGAAACTCAGTAAAGTACAATTAAAAGAGAAAATCAGCCAAAAAGGCAGCAAAAAACCAGGCAAAAGGTTGTGACAGAAAGCACACAGAAGTTTTTGTGCAAGGGGAACACTTTCTGTAGATTTTGTCACCTTGGCTTTTGCATTATGAGCTGGAAGCATGATCCACCTGCGAGAGGATTTGGGTTAGAGACGTTCTTATCAAACATTCATCAAAGTCTATGGGAAATAGGGCCATTAACTATACTTCCTTGGATAAAGCAGGGAGCTTGCAGACTCGACGAGGCAACTGGGCAAAGGTGGGAGCTGCAACATGACCAGAATTAACAGAACCTGCCTGGCCACACACCAGGAATGGGAGAAACAGAGAATAGAGTGTTTTCTTCTTTATGCTAAAAAGCCACAGAACTGCCAGCAGGGCCATTTGAGTGTTGTCAGCTGTTTATGGTCATCCAGTGGATAACAAAAGCAAGACCTAAAAGAAGAAAATGCCAAAAGAATTGAAGCCTGGGGCTCTGTTTCTATTCCCTGGCTGGTAAAATTGCCAGCTGACAGGTGGTAACCCACAGCAACCAGGAAAATTTATTGAAGATACAAGTTAATAATTACAGTGGTACACCATGCCTGTAGCTTTGGGACAGACTGATCTGCTTTCTTTCTGTCCCTTTCAAGACAGACTATAGAAATCCACATCCTGCAGTTATGTCCAGGGCCTTATTCAACCAGCTACTCAGCAAATGAAGCAGATCTCTGACTCCGATTGAGGGCTCTGCCTTACCCTCCACGATGCAAACTTATGACTGTGCAGGGAATGAGTTGCACTTCTATCTTTGAAGATTTGTGTCCCTCATATGAATATTTTTCTGTTCAAGATAGACTGCCTTATTTTCAGGTCAGATGCACTTCTTAATAACATAACTTTCTGGGCTGCTGTTAGGATCATCACATCTCTAAATCTTTTTCCAGCTTCATAGGCTCTGAAACTCCTATTTTTCACAATTTGTTTCAAAAGAGAGGTATTTTTCAGTCTATCACTTAACTTGATTAATGTCTCATTTTTCTTTGACAGCACAATGTGTATTATCATTATGATTTTCATGATCTACTTAGGAACTCAAAGCAATGGGGTTTTTTTGTGCTCTCACAAGTACTCCTCTTTGCCAAAGCCCAGATGAATTAGGCCTAAATTAGGATCTTAGTCACTACTGGAGATTGATGCAGCCCACCTCACACCTAAACTGACCCTTCAAAGTACCTTGATTTGTGAAGGGAACCTAAAGAGATCATCAGCCTGATGGTGTGGGTGTATCAGTTATGTGTATAGAGGTAAGTGGGAAGGACCACAGTCTTCTCACGGCAAAATATTAATTCTTTGTTCTTGTTCATAATGACAGTTAATTTACTTTGCCTTCAATGACAGTTAATTCCATTTGCCTTCTTTTTATAAAATATACCCCAAGTAACACACTGTTCAACATACAGATTTGAAAATCTAGTATCAGGTGTTCAATGTGAAATTATGGCTTGCATTACCAGACCCTATAAGGCAAAATCTTGCAATATGTTTAATTTATTGTATTTTTACTAGCCCAGAATTAGCAAGAGGTGGAAAATATCTAACTTACAAGTAAGTATGTACAAAACAAGTTTGTAAAGCTGGAGTGTTATCTAATGACTTTTGGCTTACATGCATAAAATGCCCAATTTTTACTTTACTCTTTGTAACTCTTGTCTAACTGTATCTCATTGTGTTTTGACAGATAAATAACTAAAAATAAGGTAACAACATATTTGGTTTTGAGCTCTGTAACATCTGTAATGAGCACACTCTTGCACAATGGTAAATGCTTTGACTTTGATTCCAATCCTGACCCCTCCCTATTGCTTGACAAAGTCAGTCCTAGCACTACTCTCTTTCTTCCTGCTGCTCTGATCTTTGTTTGATGTTAAAAATTGCCTGAATTGTGTCTAGGTTTTATGAGCACTAAGGAATCAGGGTGGCATAAAGGGCTCATTTCATAACGTGCAGTGAGGTGAGTCACACTCCAATCATTGCAGAGCACAACCAGTCTTGTTTGGAGGGGATGAATAGTGAGAGCAGGAGAGATGCAACTTCCCTACAGACCAGCACCAGGAGAAATCTCCTTTAACTGTATTGATACAGTAAATATCTCCTTGCTTTTTGGTTTTACATTTCTTTTGAATCTTTCCAGTTCCTCACACAATTGATTTAAAATAGGTTTTGTTTGGAATCAAGAAAGTTTCCTTTTTCCTCCCTTCTGCTTGTCCCACACCATCAATCCTCTTTCATGCTGCCAACAAACCTGGCAGCCCTTCACTGATTTACTGAGAAATAAATTTACATGTCCTGTTCTTGGAATTAAAAGGAAGCAGGAATCCAGAGTTTCACGAAAGAATGAACAGAATGAATGGAAAACAATTCCCCCCTCTCCCCTAGGAAAACCCTATAAATCAGACCATGTTCCTTCAAAGGTACATTCTCCTTTCCTGATAACTTGATTTCATCCCAAATAATTGGCTTATGTGACCTAGTAAATTATCAAAATGGGAGAAAAAATCTCTACAGGCAGTGAATGAAGTCAAACCACCTTGAAGGCAAGGTTCCAAAGAGTATGTTTTGTTCTACAGTGCACACATGATCTGACTTTTCCTATTTATTAGGGTGAGGAAAAAAAAAGTCCCCAGCTTTCCATTGTTGAAAAAAAATTACTCTGGAATGGAGACGCTCTACAAGATAAGGTGTGTCTGGGGTCCCCATTATCTCCTCATGCTCCTTTGCCAACATGATCAGCTTCTTCCTGCTCTTGCATAAGTAACTTCTGAATCAGGAATGCTGCATCTTTATGGATCCTCAGTTCCAGCTGAGCCAGTTGCATTTGCATCTGCTCTGTGGGCTAATGGAGAAGGAGGGCAACCCCAGCAGTTACACACCTTGTGTGCAGCCTTAGATGCTGGCCCACTCTAATGTGTAGCCCAAAAATTGAGCTGGAAAAGAAACACATTCATATGCCCTGATACCAGGGAAATGAAGAGATGTGTGTCACCACAAGCTCATTCACTGTAGAAAGGGGTGAACAGTGAAATCTTCCAACTTAGAGGAGGTACAAAGCTCTTCTGAGTAGCAAGATTTGTCCTTGTAGCAAGTCCAGAAGGACCTCACAAAAGTGAGTGAGTGTGAAAAAGTTTCAAGTGAACTTCAGTCTAGATTAAGGTAAATTGCTTAGAAAAAAGTAATCAAAATTATGCCAGGATTACACTGTTTTTAACTGACAAACGGCAGTTTAGGAGAAGTATTATGCTATCATCACTGGCAGCTATCTCAAACCATGGAGTCACTCTGCAGCAGTAGATAAATGCCCCAAAACTGCTGGGTATCACCAAGAGTGGTATTGAGATGAAGACTTGGTGTAATGACATTATGAGTAATACCTGTGTTTTTGGTTATCCTACCACAAGTTGAACTAGTGATGATAAAATAAGCACATAGGAGAGCAAGCAAAATGGTCAAAGAAATGTAGAATCAACCACAGGGAACTGTACAAGGAACAACTAAGAAGTCTGGGATTTCCCATTTCAGAGGAAAAGGATGAAGCAGATATTGCTGAGATTTACTAAACCCTGAAAGTGATTGATTTACCAACCAATTGATAAAGTGATTGATATATCAGCTCTCTGAGAAGTAGAGTAAGGGAACATCAAATAAAGTTGGATGGATGTCAACTTAAAGCACATAAAGTGTTGTATACAGAGTAGATAAGGAACTTCTGGAGCATGTTGCAAGATGAGGGTTGGTAAGAGTTGTTATCAACAGCTCCTAGAGGTATTAGGCAAATTCACAGTCTAATGCTTAAGGGAATGAATAAAGACGCAACCTTTTAACTTTCCTGATCCTGAGTGCTGGGAGAAGCATGGAAGTCTTGGTCTGTCTATAAAGGGCAGGCTCTGATAGTCTCCTTAAACAATATCACCTAATGCCATTTTTGGAAATAGAGTACAGGAGTAGCTGGAACTCCTACCAGGCCAGTTAAGGCATTTATTATGTACTTAAACTAACTGAAGACATCCCCAAGTACATCAGCTCCTCATGCACTCCTAATACTCACTCCCTGTGCTTCTGAGGTCTTCATTCACCTCCAAAGAGGTACCAACTCACTGGCTCAGATCCTCACCTCACAATGTGATATCTGTTATGGGCAAGAGCCTTGAAGTGTAAAGGGACCAGGCAGTCATGTTCAGTGTGTGTAAACAAGCATCTTAAAATGTGCGCTAAGCTGGTTTTCATTCTGGGAAGGATGTTGCTGAGGCATTTTCCCATAACAGACTATAGAGGCTTGAACAGCCTAGAGACAAGGACATTGACAACAGTGATTGCAGACAGTTATTTTGTACAGATACGTACAGTTGTGTATTGAAACTCCAGCTACCACAAGCTAAACAACCCTCTCCCCTATTCTTTAAACAATACAATTTCAGACTGTTACACTTGTGAAGTGTGCCAGGTAAGTGACAGGGAAGGCAAAGATTACTGGTTCTTTCTGCAAATTGCCCCCTCTGAGCCAGAGAATAATATATTGTAGTCCTCCTTAATCAAAAACCTAGCAGGCAGTCCAGATACACTCTGTGACACAACCAATCTGAAGGCAAACCCTCCTGCCTTTTCCTCTCTAATGTGTTTTGCCTTATGTGATTCACCTTATATTGTGTTGACTAAGTAAGATGGAAAAAAAGTCAAATTCCTTTAAATTACATCTATTTGTCTTACGTTCTGTATATCGTGTTTTATTTCACTTGCAAGAACGGAAAATACTTGAATAAAATGCAATCCATTGTGTAACTGTAGGAATTGCCATCACAAACGAGACAGTAAAATAACATAAATTTATACTCGAACCTCAAGAGGAAATAAAAGTCATGTACCTCTAGGAAACACTTCAAATGCCAGCTCTACTAAAAAGCAATATTTACTTGTGTGAAGAGAATCTTTTGGTGCTGGATTAATCAGGACCTCAAACATTTGTAAGAACATATCCCAGTATCCTAGATCACCCTGCATGGAGACAGCATAACCTGAACCTATGACAAAATATACCTCTGTCTGCAGTCCATCTGGAGCCAGCATGGATATCCACACAGACCCTTGAGTTTCTGCTCTTGAACTCATCATATGATATAATTCTTTTGGAATCACTTTATCCAAAATTTTCTAGCCAATAATGGCAGTACAGAATGGCTGCAATATCAGATAGTGTGTGTGGCTACTGAGTTTGTTGTTATTTTAATAATATGTAGTCCTCCAACAGGATGGAAGCTTTGTGTACATAGCACAAGATCAAAGGTATTGCTTGATTTCAGACAAGATTAGTATATAAAACAGGGAGTAAACAAGGCAAAATAACAAATAACAAACATCCTGGAAGAAAAAAATGCAGTGGCCCAGATTCATGATTTGTCATTTTGTTTTTGTTTATTCTGTTTCATAAAAAAGAATCCCCATGAATGGCCCTATTTTGGCAGAGAATTATTCTTCTATCCTGTAACATGCACAATAGTATTAACTCCCTATGTTCATATCCATCTTTCATCAAAAGCTTCTTAAAGCTGTCCATTAAAACTGTTCAGTACAATCCTCACTCAGCTGAAGTCCAGCTTTAGCAAGGGTCACATACCAAGGCAAACTTTTACTAGTTAGTACGTCATGTACTCTAAACTGTTGGAAGCATTTTTCACTCTAATTGAAATCTGCCATAATTTTTATTGCATTGCACAGGTGTACACTCCTGAAAGTAATCCCAGAGGTCCCATTCCTTTTACAGAAGCTATTTGTAGACATAGACTCAGTTTTTGTGAGAAAGGTGGGCATTGCCTGTTCAAAAAAAACAGTGTACAAATACTCTTTTTCTTGTTAAAGGCAGCATCTTCCTTCCTCTCATTGTCCCATCAATTTCAACTAAACTGCACCATGAGGGACTCTGACATGAATAATGGTAGATTTTAGCCTTTTTTTAGCAAAGCACTCTTTGCTACTTCCAGAACTGCATAAATAGGTTGTTTTGCAGTTAAAAATGTTAAATAAATTGAGTAGGCTTTTAGCAATGGAGTAGAATCAGAAGGTTTTGGGAGGCATTATTTTTATACTACAGGAGTAATATCAAAAAAACAGACTACTGATGTTTACATATACTTCCTGGCTTTCAGATCCAAAGATTGAATGGTTCTTACAGAACCAGAGTGTAAAATCAGCTGTATTTCTTCCTTCCATTCCAGGACGTTACAGGTTTCAGACATAAGGAAATCCATGATTAAACCTGGCTCACAAAAATTTCAATTAAAAGCTTCTTCAAATCACCATGTGGTTTCTTACATTAAGGTTTGACCCTGTAATATTAATAACTCTACTGAAGCTTCTGCATATGAGTAAATTAGAAGAGTTTTCAGCTTTTTCAGATTTATAACTTGAAAAAAGTATAACCTGTGTATCTGTGCAGTGGAATGAACCACTGCATGGATACAGCTGTGTCAGTATAGACCACTTTGCACTTTTGCACTTTTCTGTAGTTTTTATTTTTTTACCATGAAATCACTTTCAACCACAATTGGTCACATTATTTATAAAAAAGGAATGACACAGGGAAAAGCTGATCTGTGGTATCTCTTGTGCAGCTGCCCTTTAAGACACAAACTATATTCAGAAAGATTCAGACCAACATTTAATCCAATAAACAGGTCTTTTTCTTGTACATGTATATATAAAATATGTATGTTTGTTCATCTGTGGAAAATCTGATTTTCTCTGTAACTTGCAGTACTATTTATGTTCATGTATCTTAGCAGAACTCAGTGCACTTCTCTACCTTGAATACAAAGCAAGAAACTTGTTTAACAATACAGTGATTATTTTGGGAAAGTGCTGTCTGCAGATAAAGAATTTTCAAGGTAATACAAAGTCAAATTAGATCATCAGCTACTCACATCCTGGTAGTTAACTATCAAATGCTGAAATTCTAATTAAATTCTTTGTGGTTATACTATACTTATCAGCCAGTCTAATATGATTTGCTTCAATGTTTTCGTTGATAATTTAAATCAGCTTTTGTAGGATATGCACTTTACTGAAACACTAATATTTGCTGCATCTTAATAAAATAATTCAATTAAATGTCAGTGGTATTCATGAAAAAATAATTGTTTTCTCTAGGAAGGAGACATATTAAATAAATTGCACACCTGCTAATGCATTTATTTTAAAACACAACGACAAAGAGAAAATCAAGTGGGCAGTACTTGTAAGCTCTTTAATGGACTGGGTTTTGTCTCCATTTTTCAAGTTAATGAACAATTTAGAAGAAAACATTGACTCATCACTGCTAAGATTTGCATAGGACACCTCTATGAGAGAAGTACTGAACAATGAAGAGACCAGGTTTGCTGATCAGAAGTTCTTCTAAAGAATATTCATAGGATTTATACTAATGACTGTGATGAATTTTTCCTAGTGGCTTAGAAATATTAAAATAATTTTGAATTCCAAAACAAAGGTCACTGAAGTGCAAATCCTGTTGAAAGTTGTACAGATGTAGATTATCCAAACTTGCTTTGTTTGGGCACCTTTTGAAGTGCTTTTAACCTATTCAATAGGCTAGAGAGGACTATGAGCAGTGGTTTAGATCCAAATACACATAGGAACAGATTTTTCCTACAGATCTAGCTATCCCAGAGGTCCGTAAATATAAACGAGATTGCCAGGCACCAAAGCAGAACAAAAACAGCAGGACAAAACAGCTTGTAGTGTGAACTGCAATTAAATAAATTTGTAGTAGAGAGAGAATGGCTTTCACATGGAAGTATAAAAAGTCCCCTGTAGTTCCCAGAGTGGATTAAAAAAATAACTCTTTGATGAGTATCATTAAATGTTGTGGTTCTCTAATCAAAATTGCCCTGGATCTGCAAGAGGCTTTTCTGCAAACAACACTGGAATAGCTATTTCTTCAAATATTTTGAATACCATATACCTCCATTTTCTGAACGAGGTGTTTTCTGGCAGAATAAATTTAATAAAAAATGTTTTGGCTGTGAGATTGCTTCACTATAATTCTTTCATTTACACAACATGAAAATTTAAAAGTTCTTAAGTTTAAACAGTCACAACTGAAAGGAGCAGATTAGATCTTTGGCTGGAGTAAATTGATGTAGCCACATGAAATGGATGAGGCTAAGCCTCCTCCTTATGTAAAAAAGATCTGTCTCTATACCTCAACATGCAGCAAGTTCAGATTATACACAGTTTCAGCAAACTCCTATTGAGATGCAAATTACCCGTGGGATGTGGGAGAAGGGTAGGAGAGAGGCACTTCACTCTCACCTCCGCTCCCATCCCCACGTACATTGAGGCATGCAGGTCCCCATCCCAATCAGTCCTGCAGGCAGACCTGGCATTCAGTCAGGAAACATGGAAACACACTGACTCCTGTCTCTCTTCTTGGCTCCTGAAGTCTTGGGGAACCCACTCCTTTAATGAGCACACCCCAACATTTGTATCTCTCCTGAGCAGTGTAAAAGATTCTCATTTTCTCTGTGTGTGATGGTGGCATTCTCCAAACTGTTATAGCCCATCAGGCACAGCATTGCCAGCTGGGCCAGGGAGGGGGTTGTCCTGCTCTGCTCTGCACTGCTGCTCTGCTCTGAGTCCTGCGGGCAGTTTTGGGCACTGCAATATAGGAAAGACATTAAGCCATCAGAGAGCATCCAAAGGAGGGCAAAAAGGATGGTGAAGGGCCTTGAGGGGAAGCTGTATGAGGAGGAGCTGAGGGCACTTGGTCTGTTCAGCCTGGAGAAGAGACTGAGGGGAGATCTCCTTGAAGTTAAAACTTCCTGGTGAGGGGAGCACGAGGGACAGGCTGTGATCTCTTCTCTCTGATGACAGTGACGGGACCTGTGGGAATGGCATGAAGTTGTGTCAGGCACATGGTGTGAGTCTTGGGGATGGTCCAGTGCAGGCCCAGGAACTGGACTTGATGATCCTTGTGGGTGCCTTCCAACTCAGCTTATTCTGTGATTCTGTGAAGGTTTGTGCAAAGGAAGGCAGAAGGACCTCATCCCTTGCCTGCCCTGTGTGACTACCCCACAGCTGAAGGGATGCAGACGGCTGGACACCAGGCAGGTGAGTACTGGGCAGGCACTGCAAAACTGCAAACTGGCAAGTGCACAGCACGACAACAGGGAACAGAGAGTAGAGCTGAGGATGGCTTGGAGCTGGGAGTAGTGAGGGCAGGTTTAGGACACAGAAAGGTGATGTCGAAGTGTGAAAAGCACTGGACCATCAGGTTATTAAGTGTTGGGTGTTTATGTAGTGAAGAGAGTCTTACAGCAGGGAAAAGGATTTATCACCTGAGTGTTTAGGACACCAAGCTTCATTAATTCTCCTCCTCATGAAGGGAGGAACTTGTTTTACAACATTTACAACATTTCTAATATCTCTTATCCGGTGGAGGAGTGGCAGGTAACAAGTACTTCTTGAAGTTGTTTTCATTATGTCTCTTTGAGGCAAGCAAGTAATTCCTTCAAGCTTAACCTCTGCCAGGATTCATTTGGCCAGTCTAGACTGGTTGTCCGGTACCAGGAGCAGATGCAAAACTGTACAGGGTAGAATGAAAAATAATCATTACATACAGGGGAGAAGAACTGTGTTTGAAGTGAACTGAATGAATACTGAATTCTTTTCTTTCCATGCCACATGAAGAACACCACGCATAAGGATTATACAGAGAGTGATTCCTTTAAAAAAATAAAATCAACCCACTTGATAATGTCTTCTTGTTTCACAGTATTTAGGCTTTTATCACAGTTAGTTCTTAGGGGCTTGGAATGTTTGTCTTCATACCAAAGCTGAATCACAAATAAGGGGATTAGAAGTCCTCAGTGCTGCAAAAGATTTACATTGACAGGAGATGCATAAAGGATGAAGCAAACTGTGCAGCTGAATCACCAGTCAGTGCAGCAGCAGAGTGCTTCCATCAACATGTGGGTGCTCACTGATTTGCACCAAGGAGCCTGCTCTGCACTGCACAGAAACACCTGCACACCACAGGCTGTCACACACAGAGACCCACGCTGTTTGGGGCTAGGTAAATAGACACAGACTCGAAAGATGTGTGAAAATATAGGACAATCCCAGTATTCCTAATATTTCTGTACCATCTGGAAGGTCAAAATTTACTGGGATTGATTTAAAAACATAAATTTTGCTTAGGTGTTCTGTAAACAGTGTGAAGATTAATTTTACATGGATTTGGATGTGGAAGATAAAGTTAGGTGTTTCTCTGCCTAATGGGGGATGAAAACATTCAGCAGTGTTCTCTTCAGCATAAGCATAGGTATGCTTTCCTTGGCAAAGGCTGATCTTTACATAATTTTTAGGAATCTCATGTCTTGTAGATCTCTTGTCCTCTACAGTTAATATTGGCCAGCAAATTAAACAGCCAGTCACAGGTCCCATTGGGAGGTGGATGCATAAACTCATTTACCAGTGTATTGTCACTGAAGCTTCATCTCTTCATGATTTTAACAAAATTGGATCCTTGCACCGCTGGTGCTTGCCATCATGTGGAACCCACACAAGCCAGCATACAGTGTGGTGTTTTCTTTATTAATGTGGTAGCAGGAGCAGTGAGAGTTTCAGAACAACCGAACCATGGCTGATGTATGCCAAAGAGCAACAGTCGGATGCTTCCCCTGTTGAAAGACCTTTTTCAAGGGACTCCAGCCAAAACCCTGAGCATTGGCTCCTTCTGGCTTGGCCCCCGTTCACCTAACAGCTTGTGTGAAGAGCACCCCTTCTGCTCAGCTGGCAGAAGCCTCTAGAATGGGCAAAAAATGGGCAAAAGGCCCCTCTTTATCTGCTTTTCTCTTTCCCTGCTAATACAAGTGTCAGACATGTCCTCAGAGGAACAATCATCTCCTCTGAGCTCACCCATTTCCTCTGAGCTCACCTGGCTGTAAAAAGAGGAGGAAGTTTATCTCCAGAAATGCATGAATAGCAGTTGATCTTTCCAGCATCACTGGGAGTGACATACCAGCATCTTTGCTATTGTTTGCTGTTACAGTGCGGATACTGCAACACAATGTATCAGACAATCAGGCCGTGGAAAGAAATATCTATGGACCGATTCTTGGTAGATGTTTCAGAGATGTTTATTTCTCCAGCCGCATGGCCGGGATCTGCCGAGGAACTGCTCAATCACAGGGCCCGAGGGTCCTTGCCCGCGCAGGGAACACAAAACAACCAATGGGGAATGAGGCTGACCAGGGGCAGGGAAACTCCATGTCTGTCCCCTCAGGACCCCTCTCCCAGGACCACATGGCAGGGGGAGGGCCCAAACATTTCACCCCTTTATTTTTAACAAGAGATTTAAAACTTAACATTCAAAACAACTGGATAAACGTGAGAAAACAAGGACAGCTTCAAAACAAAACAAGCCACCCTCCTGAGTCTTTAAATGTCCAAACAGATTCTCTGGAACATCTTAAGGCTGACAGAAGGGAGACAGGACTCTCCGAGAATGCTTTGTGGGGAAACTGAGGCAGGAGAGGGTTTCTTCCATTTGTACCTGTTGGAACTCTAAACAACAATAGTTAAATTCTTCCCTCCCCCTTTTCATCCCCTGTTGGGGTCTCCTCCCCCTGCCATGGAGCCCTGGCAGAGGGGCCCTGAGGGCACAGACACGGGGTTTCCCTGCCCCTGGTCAGTCTCATTTCCCATTGGTTGGTTTGGGTTCCCCGGGGTGGCCAAGGACCCTCGGGTCCCGTGACCGGGGAGTTCCTGAGCTGAGCCCCGGCCATGCGGCTGGAGAAATAAACATCTCTGAAACATCTACCATGAATCTGTCCATATATACTTCGTTTCCACGGGACTCCTGGTTTGATATATACTTGTTGCAGTAATCCCTGCTGCAACAATTCCCCACTCGGCATTGGAAAGGGATTTTTGGGAAAACAATTGGCAAAGGCATGGTTTTGTGAGGGAAACCATGGATGAAAAAATGGATTAGGAATACACTGGGGGTAATAGGATATAGGGTAAAAGGGAAAGCTGGGATTAGGAAAGGGAGACTGTAGAGGGGGGCTTACAATGGAGATATTGGCTAACATGACTACGATTTTTAGCATACATACTGCCTTTTACAGGAACACCATCAGGCCCAGTGACCTGCGATGCTTGTAACCCTTTTCTACCTTCCACAATTTTGAACTCTACTACTTCTCCATCTCCCAAGCTTGGGATGTGTTTTTCAGGGTTATTCTTTTTAATAGCAGTTCTATGAACGAATATGTCTTGCTGGTTGTCACATCTCATTATAAAACCATAATTTTGTTTAACATTATACCATTTTACTATTCCTAAAACCTTAGCTATGGTGATTTTTTCCTTTTTCCAAGTGGCTGCTGTTTTCTGTCTCGCTGCGTTTTTGCTTTCTCTTTCACTTTCGCTCGCTCCCATATTGGAATTGTCGAGGCTGCTTGTGCCTGCGCACTCTTCCCAGGGTTGCATTCAGGGCCACGTGGGCTGCGCTGCTCAGCTCCCTGCGTGCCGCTGCCTCTGCTCTCAGCTGCGCTGCCGATGCCTGGCACTGCACCCACGTCTCGGCCGGGCCCCCAAGCGGTGGCCTCCCCTCACCCTGCTCCAGCACACGGTTTGGCTGGGCACGGCTCCGCTCTGCTGCCACCACCGCCAGCCACCACCCACGCGCCGCTCCTCTCGGTCAGGTGTTCACAGGGCTCGCCCCACCACGCACTGTGCTGGGCCGGGCAGGCACCGCCGGGTCCCGCCGCTCCCGCCGCGCCTCGCTCCGCCACCGACACTGCGGCTCGCTTGGCTCCGCCCGCACGCGGGAACTGCCTCGCTGCTGCTCGCAGAGCACTCGGTGCACGTGGCCTGGGCCGCACGGTCCCTGCGCCAGGCTTCCCTTCGCCAGGACACAGCTGACATTGCTCAACAGTCTCGGTAATTAAATAATATTCGCGAAAATATTCTTCCATCGGCATATATTTTGACTCAAACATTAACTGCATCCAAACGGTCTTCCAAAAGTCTTTGGTAAGAATTAAATCCCAAGAAACATAGAAAAAGTTCTTAAACAACCATGCCAGGAAGTGTTTCAGTTCTTTTTGAGCTTGAATTAAGCTAAAATTTACAAATCGTTGTTCAAGAATCCTTTTAAGTTTAAGATAAATGTCCTTATGCAGCTCTGAGAGCTAAGAGTCTTCCACGGTTCCTCCATAATCCAGAGAGAATATCCAAACCAGGGCAAGAAGAGAGAGATCTAGAGTGGGTTTTACTCACGAATTTTCTGTCCTTAGGGATCGGTGTCTTGCCAGCATTTCACCACCATTTGTTACAGTGGGGATACTGCAACATGATGTATCAGACAACGAGGCCCGTGGAAAAGAAATATATATGGACTGATTCGTGGTAGATGTTTCAGAGGTGTTTATTTCTCCAGCCGCGTGGCCGGGGCTCTGCTGAGGAACTGCTCAATCACGGGACCCGAGGGTCCTTGCCCACGCAGGGGAACACAAAACAACCACTGGGGAACGAGGCTGACCAGGGCCAGGGAAACCCTGTGTCTCCCTCCCAGGGCCTCTCTCCCAGGACTACATGGCAGGGGGAGGGCCCCAACAGTTTGCTTTGCATTGCAGGCCACTTTAAACTCTCCAGATTAATTTAGTGATCTAAGGACATAATTTTGCAGGTAATGAAATATTTTGTAGAGAGATGGCTCCTTCCTGTGAAGCAGCAGAAAACTGTAGTTTGAAGTTTACTCTCAAATGTAATCTACACATAGCTAATGCATACTGGAAGGAAGCCAGTTTTTATTAGGAGCCGAAACCTTCTAACAAGGTGGCATCAAGTTGCAGTTCAGCTTCCTTGTTGTAATAAATTATTGAGACAGCAAAGGAAAAAATAACTTCTCATCTATTCAGGAGATGAAGAATGCAAAATGACATTGAGGTCAGCCCTCCAATTCCAGTTCAGGCTGCTCTACAAATGGAAATACCGGCTTTGTATTTGCAATTTTACAATATGCAGGTCCGAAGAAGCATACCAGTTACAGTCAAGTGGAATATGATGCCTGTGTGTGATTTGTGCACCCTACAAAATACTTCATAGTGTCAGTTTGACCAACAGCATGAGACTGGTAATGTCATGTGTTCTAAATGTGCTATCAGAAATCTGTATAGTCAGCTCAAAAGATGTATATCAGTGCTTGGTATTTAAAAAAAAATATATATATCTGAAAACAATTAAACTGCAAGCTAAATTTAGGGGTAAGAGTGAAAACCATAAAATTTAACAGAATACTATCATTGAATTGTATCCTAAAATGTGCTAACAGGAAACATTCTCTGTAGGTATTAAAAAAAAATTACCTCTTATTTTGTGACAACATCAGAAATCCTTGTTCAAAGTATAAGAAGCTTTAAAGTGTAAAAGTCAAAGCCATCAAATACAAAATATTTCCAAGGGAGTTTATGTTGCTGTGAAACAGCTAAATAGTTCATATTTACACTTTTCAATATTGAAAGTGTAAAACTTGAAGAAAGTTTTAGGTGACTAAACACTCAGGTAACATTTACCCAATACCAACTCTAATTCTTAGTTAAACACCTTGTTTGTGCGCCAGCCTAGTACCAGATCTGGGACTAAATTCTCCTCTTAATAATTATAAGCTTGGCAAGGAAGGCGTTGAAGAGAGCACAGATTATTTTCATTTTCAATTCAGCAGTTTCCCTGCTGACATTTCTTGCTGTTAGTCACTTCAGGGTTGATTTCAACTCCTATCAACTTAAACCTTCAAAATAGCCTTTAAACAACCTGTAAAAAAAAAAAAAAAGTAAAATCCTTCAGAAAGATGCACTCATGCACTGAGAGTGTCTGAACTTGACTGATGGATCGGCAACAAAAATATTAGTTTTACTGTACCACAGGAATGAAAGCTACTGTTGCACTGAACCACACACCCCTGAAACAGCAGTGCACTGGAAAATCAGGAATTGCCTGAGAAACACTAATTTGCTTGGTATAAATTTGCTCTGTTTCTTTTATCTTCCCTTTTGGGGCCCATAAGAATTTTTCTTTTCAAAGGTGAGAGAAGGGATGGGATCTGGTGGGCAAGCAGCTCTCTGGCCTTACGGTTAGTTCTCATTGCCCACAGGGTCACCTGGGCTTGGTCTACTGTGTGCAAATAAAATACCTTTTGCATTGAGAATTATTAACGTTCCTGTGACATTTCTACAGTATTCATCCTTATAGCATCTGATTGCCTTACAAGACACTAGATAATTAAACCCTTACCTGAATTTTGCATGCAGGGAGCTGACAAAAAATACAAAAATTTACTGCTGTGTTGGGAGCTCAGTTTACAGAAGCTGTAACCCTTCCTAGAGGAGACATTTTGATTGTATTTTCTCATTAAGACTGTCAAAGGTGCTTCTACAATTTAATTTTCATCAGTATATCTAGATTAGACAGTCTGTTTTACAGATGAAATTCACAAGGTCTTATTTGGATCAGTAAATGTTTCTTCTGACACACTTTTCTCATCTCCAGCAGAGTCAAAATTAGGCATAGCCTCAACTCCTCACAGGGGGCAGTGCACTATGAAACATAGGATATTATACCCAGACTACTTCCAGAAACACAATTTTTACAGTCAGCTTCAGCATAAACATGATATTTACTTATTTTATTTAAGAAGTCTGAAATGTAACACTTTTTTTCTGTTAGTTATATAGAAAGGGAACAGAATTAGTAAGTGCTTTGCAGGTACAATTACTATAAACAAAGCAAAAATTGCCAAGCCTTGCAAGAGGCCAAAACAATAAGGAGAGATTGCAGGATTTCATCATTCCTTACGAAATAAGAACAGGTTATCAATATTTTAGGTCTTATGAGACTGATTTCAGTTTCTGACTCTACAGCAGAAAGCAGCCTGGAAAAAAACAGCCTTAAATCTAAACCAGCAAACCAAAATATTTTTATTTCCCTTCCTAGGCTTAGGTACTTTAAACTCTATATTCAGATCAGCCAGAACATTGAAGAGCAGTAAATTTCAAATACGAAGTCTTAGAGAGGCTCATAATTTGGACAACTGAAACCGAGAACTCTAAATCCAGTTTCAGCACCAGAATAGAGAGGATGATACAGGACTCCTAACTGCCCATTACAATGGATGCCTTGAAGTCTGACACACACAGAAATTGTCTCCTTTCACACTCATTACAAATACATGCTGTCTTGAGGTGACTTTATGATGCTGTATCCCCTATCGCCTGCCCTATGCCACACATGAATCCTGTGCCTTTCTGTGCCTTTAAACGAGGTATAGGAGAGGGGGGAGAGAAGCTGGGAAAATTCTTCAGAGCAGTTTTGTATTCAAGGACACATATACTCCCCTGCATTCTCGCTACGGCAGAGCCTAGGAAAGAACTTTCCTGCTTTTGCCCAGCTTTTGGCTCCTTTTGTCAGGAGAGAGACGGAGAGTTACAATTCTTTGCTTTTTAGCTAGCCTGTTAGCTGAGGCAAGAACTTTTCCTGGGACAATGGTATTTTCTTCTCCTGGAACTGTTTCAGCTCTACTCTGGTCCAGATCACCATCACCGGGTGGCTCACACCACAGCCCAGAGGGGCCCACGCCGAGCCCAGCTCCGAAGAGGGCAGAGCCACACCTACAAAGAACTCTGAATCTACCCAGGTTTTTCTTCACAGTGAGAGGTTTTATTATCTAACATTATTCATTCTTTTTCTGGTGCCTGCATGCACCCTGCTTGTAAAATAAACAGGTTTTTTTCGTTTTCCTCCGAGAAAATTTCTTTCCAAACCTGGTGGGGGAGGGGCTGCTGAAACCTGCCTTCTATCTGAGGGACGTTCATTTTGGATGTTTCCTCCAAATTTGTCTCAAACCAGGACACATGCTAAAAGCAGCATTTCACACCTTTGTCTGGGCTGCTTTGTGGCTCACTGAAGGACCATTTACTGGTCTGGTTCTTTGAGTTAAGGCACATGAAAAATAAACCATTACTTGGGGCCCTCAAAAAGTAGCAGTTCATCTCAAAATGTTTTAAACCTGCTTTTTTGGAAATCATTCAGCACATCTCACATTTAAACTCTCAAGAGTGATTACCTACATTCGCTAGCCATGTTAGAAAACCTTTTTTGGAACTTTTATGCTGTTGGTTTCTCTTTTCTTGCACTTTGAAAAACTCTCATTGAGCCTCGGAAATGTTAACCCAAGCAGTAGTCCTATACTCAGCTTTTTTCCTGATGCTGAATTTTGCACACACAGTGCTTTGGCACTGACTTTTGTTTTGCAAAGTGGAAATAAATCTCAAGTCACTATGTTTTATGAAAACCATATGGCTTAACTCACAGTTCTTCAGCTTGGCAAGATTTGCTCATGGAAGCAAACATGTTATGAATAGCTGAATTCCCTCTGCATTTAAATATGTTCTTGGAGATGGCCTTGACTGATACTGAAAACAAGCTATGTCTGATTTAAAGTGATGATCATATGATTTAATTCCATATATTATAAAAATGAAATTAGAAATAAATAACACAGAGACTCAAGAACTAAACGGAGATTAACACGGTCCAAAAGGGATGTCAAATAAGTAGGTTAAACTGTAGTATTTGGTGGAATCACTCCAATGACTCTAGAAAATCTGTTAAGTTTAATGCTGCCTCAGGACTAGTTTTTGAGACTTATGAATTATGTGGTAAAAGGCACTTTTTACAATCTTTCATTGAGTAAATGAACAAAAAAATGAGAGGGAAAAACCAAGAGAATCCCATTTTTGGAGATATTAAAAATATAAATTCAGGTAAGATATACCTTCTATTGACAGTGGAATAAATCAGGATACTAAAACCTCTGAATATATCAGCTTCAGACTGGCAGGAGAGAAAAAATCAAGCTCATTAAATTTTGCTTCCATTTACTAATCTCTTCTGGTACCAGAATTTACGGACAGAGAAAACTACATTATCTACAGGGGGGAATCAAAGGTGGAAGGAGCAGGGCTCTTGGTGCTGCTCAAAGACAAGATGCTCACAGTGCATTTGAAGTGACAGTGAAGTTTGTACACGTTGCCTGTCCTGGGTGCACAGCTCCCGTGCAGGCAGAGCTGACCACTGCACCACCTTGCACTGTGTAGGAAGTTACACTTGGAGGTGCCTTTCCCCCATCCCAGATACAACCCTGGCTCCACCAGAAGGGAAATCATGTCCAGATGGGAACAACCAGACTCCAAGTAGGGATGAACACCAAATTTGCACCAAAAAGAACTCACCTGGAGCTCTAAATTGCTAACACAGATGCATTGATAAGAACTCATCCCCTACTCATACAGACACACAAAACTCACAAGAACCTCAGTGTCGGTGAGGGTTCTTTTTTTTTTTATTATTCCCACTATTCCCACTAGCAGAGTCTCATACTTCTGATATTAACATTCTTTAACTCAGTTTTTTAAACCATAGCAAAATCCAGTCCTAATGGAACTGGTCATGTAAGATACTAGTAACCACACACCAGCAAACCTATCACGGTCTAGAACGCTTTGCCAAGCAAACAGAATCAGTTCCTCTTCACCTACTCCTTCTACATCTATCGCAGTACAAATGACTGGGACAACAACATTTTGAGTAGCATTTGGACTAGATTACTATGCCAGTCAGAAATCTGCTTGTCTTTGCATTATCTTCACATTTTGTTGCTGAAGGTCTCCTTGCTCCTTGCTCGCCTTTTCCAGCTCCAACCGAGATGATAAGTCATTGCCATACATGGCTGAAGCCATGACTACAGGCAGTATGAAGCTGGGACAAGACTGGAGGGGGGTTTTATAAAATATCCTTAGGAAACCCAAAATATTATGGTATTACTCACCCAGTGTAATAGGGAGAACATGCACCATGGTCATCATTTTCATGAAATTCAGACTTATTTAATGATATTTTGCCTCACTCAGATCCTGGAGTCATCTTTACCAAAGGAAAAAAACCCTCACCTCGATGGGTAAGAATAAGACTGAAATATTAGTGAGACAGAAAATCAATTTTCTTTAGGGAAAAAAAATTCAGGTAAAAAATTTCAAGAAAATTCACACAAAAACAATTAATACGGTGTCTCTAATGACCCAGGTTTCCATTTTTCTCAGCTGTAAGTATATTTCGTAGCCATTAATTTTCTACTGAAATTTTTATTTTCCTTCTTAACTAACTACTTTGAATTCCCTTAAAATTTCTGTCATGACACCAGACTTTATTTCAGGTGATGCAAGCACTTGTAGTAACCTTTGAGAACGACTTTCTCTACTTCAGGCCTGAAAAAAGATTCATGTGCCTGAGCCATGCTGTATTTATTCCAATAATATCAGTTGGTCTACTAAAAACTATGGCCTCTTCTTTTTGTATCTTTTTTTTTGTATCTTTTGATCTTAACACTAAAAGCAGCCCTACAACGACAAGAAAAATTATTCCAGAAGGCCCTGAGCATGGGAACAGTAATAATAAGCAGTCTGAAGAGAACATTGTCCCTCTATTTCATAAATGCCACATTTCATCAGGTTTTTTTTCAAATATAGGTGTCTCAGGCAGTTTTAAATTCATACCAGTCTTCCCTACACAGAACCTGGATATGACAGTGACACAGCCACCGCAAAGGGAAGCCATCAGCTGCGTCGTACGGCTTCGCTGCTCAGTCTCATCGTGGGGATGTCTCTGCTGACAGGATCTTCTGACCCTGTCTTCTCACTTAAAAGGTTTTAATTAAAAAAGATGAAATATGTGTCACTTTTGTTTATTATGTATCTTTTCACTTTTTTACCCATTTCATGTATCCAATCCTTCAAGCTTCTGCACTGTTTATTTGAAATAAAATAGGATTCTTATTTCACTATGGGAAGCAGTCTGTGTTCTACCTTTTACTGCTGTTTTTTCTTAGATAACCTGTGCAACATTTCTTGCTAAGGTCACTTCACCTCACGTGTGTGTTCATTACAGCCTTTGTCTTAAATCAGTTATAGGATTATTGCATTAATTGATATATTATTTTGGAATTGCTCTACTAAGGAGGTTCTGGCTGTGTCTCCCACCCTCAGAAGACTTTTATGATCTTTAATAAATCGTTAAACAATCTTTAATTAACCCCTGAGATTTATTTTCTTTACAAGCTCTTCTCCTGTTTTTACAGGCTCTCTCATACAAATCTGTCTGCTTTTGGGTTTTTATGATACACATCCATTGCAGACAATTTCTTCACAAGAGCAAAACCCCAAGGGATTAATCAATATTTTATTATTTCACACTCCAGCTTCAAAACCTCCACTGAGTTTATTGCATAAATTGTCAAGTTTTTAATCGTATCTATTTTCCAAAGCATTCTAGAACATTACATTAAAAATATGTCCCTTAAAGCAAAGGAAAAGGTGTGTACATCAGCAGCAGTTTCATGATTGCTGATCTGCAGTATATAGCTAGGGTCCAGGAAATATGAAAATTTGTTATCTTCATCTAAGAGACACCTTCAGGACCCCCTATTTGTCATTTGATATGAAACTTTGCTGGAAAAATTTCCATGCTTTTGTTTGTACATTTATCCCTGTTTGACAGTATAAGATCTTGGAGAGGTAGTTCTGAAAAATATAGTCTTTTCTTTCAGTTTAAGGAATTGAAGTATTTTTTTTATTAGTGTGATTCATCCTTTGCTTATCTGCAATTTCCTATTGCTTCAGATGAACCAGCACAGTTTTAATTCATTTTCTTAACTGATTTTCACTCAAATTCTGCCATTCTGTCCATCAAAAATAATAGCATTTAAAATTCTTCATCAGGAACTTACAGCAGCCTCTTGGGAAAGAGGAAAATCTTCTAGGATTCCTCTAACGTAATTAGAGTAAGAAAATACTTTCCAAAGGGTGTCTTGAAAGCTTTGAAAAGAAAAGTAACTGAGACACTGCTCATCTTCTGAAAGTGGAAATTCTTGTCAAGGAGGGGAACCGAGGTCACTAATTGACAACACTTAAAAGATCTTCAGAGAGACAGCAAATCTGTCTCTGAAAAAGTGGTCCGGATCATTGAAGGACAAGATGAGTCCATTTTTCACCATTTCCTTTTATTATGACTGCCTCTGCAAGGATGCTTTTCAGAGACTTAGAAGCTAAAATAATAATATTCTAGCAACATGATGAAAAAGCATGTGAAAATAAGTAGTGACCCAATCTGAAGAAGAGTCAGAAGTCTGAACTCTGTAGAGAAGTTTTAAAATCAGAGGTGCCAAGATGAGTTCTGGAGGCAAATGGTGCCCACAGTTTTAAGGAATTGTAGAAAGTAGATCCCAGTGGATGGGAGGATGTGATCACAGGTTCCTGCAGGAGAGAAGAGGGCCCATGAAGGTGTTTTGTTGCCCACAGCCTGTTTACATTACAAATTGAAGTGTAAGATGGCCCAGGCAAGCACTCTTGTGCTACCTTTAATCCAGCCAAGTTGGGCAGCAACAGTAGAGAGGACATTGCAGGAACAGAGAGCAGCCCAGACTGCCCAAGCAGATCCCCAGAGACCCCTGCAGGCTGCTGCAGTGTGGGAAGTGGGGGACAGATGCCTAAAACCAGAAACTGCTTGTAGTTTGGCATACCAGTCCTGTGTTACCCTCCAGGAATGGGAATGATAGAAAGCAAACTTTAATAGAGCTGAGGATACATAGTGAGCATCAAACAATAATGGTGAAGGGTAAAACACAAAGAAACCTAGGGTACCCAGAGTAGGAGGCAGGAGAGTTGCTTTCAAATTGAACAGGTAGAATCTTCAAAAGATAAAACCAAGAATTAAATTAACAACTCTCCTGAAAAGGAGTTTTAATTCAGTGAAGACCTCGTTTATGTGGCTACAATAACCACACTGAGAAAATACGTCGCTGCTTCCCTGGCAGTATGTGCTTCTCTCCCCTTCTGTCTCTCAGAGGCTGACAGCTGCATCATTCCTTCCCTCACTAGCAATCCCATTTGCTCCGCAAGAACTGACCTCTACTTCTCTCAAATTGTCTCATTCATTCAAGAACACAGTTTAAACTCTTAGCAAATCCCCTCAAACTGTATTAGATTTTTCATTTTCCTGGGGAAAGCACAGGTCTGGGCCTAAGGAGGTCCCACTTCTTCAAAGCATGGCACTGAATATAAGGTTGCTTCTCCCTATAATCTTTGATTCTTTTATCTTCTCTGCCCACAGCCAAGACTGGTTAACACATAGGAAGGAAACAGAAATTCTAAAACAATAGTGGTTTTGTGTGTGTACAGGGAGATGGAAAAGTACAGGCTTACAGAGATACAAACCCATCAATGGCAGCACCAAATCTAAATTACAAATATTGCTAAAATTCTTTTGCATCTTATAACCTCATATAAATGTCCTAGAAGAAAGACTGATGGACACGTGACACCCAAGCCTTGGGTAACCTGATATCAATATTCAGTCCCTTCTGTTATAACACAACAGGGTCTATTGCTCATTTTTTTCCCCTGTGTCATCCGCTGATGTTCTGCATGGCTCACAGCAAATGACTTCTTTATTGTCATTATTACTCTAATTGGGAATTCTGGACCAGATAGTGCCTCCTTTAACTCTTCACACCTGGCTTTTGCAGATCCCACAAGTTTGCTGCCTGTGCAGCCAAGAGGCAAAGCTTATTTGGGATCATCACAGCAACTTTAGCAGACCCCAGTGTGGGGCACTGATTTGGGGCTTTGTGCTCCGGTTTTAACAGGGATCTGTAATTCGCAGGAATGTCCTGGAGAGAAGATTTTGTGTCTTCTAAGACCTGAGAATTGAGCCTGTGAGAACCATCCTGCTCTCACCCCCTTATATGGGTACAATGAGGGACACACATGGCTTTAGCCTCTTTCTGTATTTATAAGCTAATTGTGTTTCAATGTAAAATCTGTTCATGTTGCCTTGCACACAGGTGGGCTTTGTATGTCTGAAATGTGTATTTGGCTGGCCACAATGCTGAGTGGTTTTAGCTACGATACTGAATTACAAGGATTATGAAGCCTCCAAGTGTGTGCTTCTAGTGTTGAAATGGAAACTTTGAAGTGGGGGTACAAGCATTCCAAAGGACCAATATGGAAAGTTTGGCATCCTCCTGCACTCTTTCCTGCTCTGTTTCTGCTCTGGAAAATGCTGGAAAGCCTGTCTCAAGGCCCATCCTTTTTTTGCCAGCATATCCTGGCTCACTTTAAGCACTGGATGTGCCACCTGTACAGATTTTAGCCGTGAGTGTTCACAGCTTACATGGGTTTTAAGAATGATAACGTTTTCATAAATGAAAAAGAACATTTTTGGAAAATATTCTCACTTCATGTGCTTTCTGGAAGCATCACTTAGATTTGCAAGACCCAAGAAATTAAGATTACAGTTCTTGATTGTGATAGGGCTAACCAGGCAGCCTCCAAATAATGTTTGGAGTCCATTCAAAAAGTAAGAAAATCATAGCAGTATCCAGGTATGGAAGGAATGGTACTGAAAACACCTCCAAAATTGGATGCAGCAACTTTCCTGGAATCAGACCCAGGGTTAATTTGATTTGTTTAATGCCATATGTGCTTTCTGACTTGCTGTGTTGATGCCATGAAGGTTTTTTGCCTTTTCTTTTATACCCCTGTTACACCTTTTTACAACTTCTGTATTCCTAGTGCTTTTTGCCCACATTCTTGGACTTGTTTGTCAAGCTAAGAGACTAAACATTTTAGAAGCTTCGTAGCTAGGGATCAGTGTGCCCCAGACCCCAAGGTCCTCTCCAGAACACATTCTGTAAACTAAGATAGAACCATCCAGGGGAAGGTTCCTTGGGGAGGGGGGCTCATTCAAGCCTCTCATTGGGGAATCTTTGAAAGATATGCTAATTAGTAAGACCTATAATGTTATACCAGATGTATTGTGGGGGTGCATTGCGGGGTGCATTTCGCTGCATTTGACCTGGACATGTGCACCTAAGGATCCTTAAAATAAATACCAAGGTACAATCCCTTTTGCCCTTCTAACTGTGTTTGACTTGATTTTAAGACCAGGAAAAGGCATCAGTGTAGTACCTGTTATATCTTGACTCTCTGATTGCCCCTCTGTTTTGGGTGGATTTGTATGGCAGTTCAATAGACTCTTTTCACTGACCTGCCTTCATGAAACCTCTTTCAGAAGAATGGCATATACTCTCATGGAAACATTTAATCCTGTATATTCTCTCACACCTTTTGCTCAAAATACAGTCTAATCTTGCTGAAAGTAGAGTTTTTGAGTGTGTCTGGTAATAAAGGGAGCAATTCTTCAACATGAAGATGGTACTATCTTCTTTTAGTGTCTCTTGCCCCTTATTTATGAACCTACCTGCATGTTTGATAATAAAACAGATCTGTTGATGGAGACAAAAACCTTTCACAGAAGACAGAGAAATACAAAGTCTGAATGGTGTTGTTAGTATCCATAACAAGTAGAAGTGTAAAAATAAGGGGGTTTAAGTTGACATTTTTTCACAGTTTACAAAAAATAAGGTTTTTCTTGGAGAACACAGCATCATTTAGCATTTCATAGAGCATTTTGGTTTTGTTGTGGTTGCGAGGCAGAAATAATCAGCTTCTCAGAAACTAAGAGGGTGAGAGCTCATGCTAAGTGTACTCCTTACAGTATGGTAGAGTTAAACTGGAAAATTGCCAAACACTCTCTGTGCATGAAGAAGGATTACAAACAGGTGTCTACCAGGCAGCTATAGCAGAAAGCACCTATGTACAAATAATCAAAATGATCTGCTTTAGGGAAAAAAAAAAAAAAAAAAAAAAAAAACCAAAAACCAAAAGCACTTCTTTAAAGAATCTTGACATGTAAATACTGTTGGGATATGTTATAAATCCTCAGAAACAGAAATGCAAGGAAGAGAAGGGTGATGCAGGCAGAGGTTTTTTACTCAGACTCAGAATTTCCCAGTGTCAAACACTGCTTTATTAGCCATGACACCAAGACAGAAGCATGATGTTGTTGCTGCCTTCTGTCACTCTACTTGCTAGTCACTGCAGCCATTAAAATGCCAGAAAGAAAGGAACTGCAGAAATAACGCACATATTGGATGGAGTCTATATTATTTTTAGCTATCCCTTCAAGAATTGTACTTGTTTTGTTCATTTCTGAGGATGTTTGTTTCTGATATTTATGGCTGAACATCTGTTTTATAATCTCTGGAGAAAGTTGTGCAGAATAAATTCACTGTCATTAAATACAGAGCAGTGTTGAACTACTCTACTCCCCAGTTCAGAACACCGCTGTTATTTCAGGGCTTGAAATGTTTCTCTTCATGGCTAATTGATCGTGATCCATGTGACAGCTCCTCCTCTCCAAACAGGAAATATCACTAAGGGACTCTTTGCCTTCCTTAAAGTCTGTGTCTTTATCTTAGAAGTTGTTCTCAGCTGGGCAGTGGTTTCAATGCAATTAAAGGTGAGGTGGAACCAGGATTAAAACACAGCCCAGACTGCTCTGTCTACCCAGAAAGTTCATGTCAGGCATCACCCAACCTGCTGTAAAACCCAGGGATGAAGGAGCCAAACTTCCCTAATCAGGTTTAAGAAGAGAAAGTATCCACTCAAGGGAGAATTTGGCATATGCAGCCCTCATGGAGAGACAGATACACACATGGCTTCTGGTGAGAGACCATGTGAAGCACCCACGATGCCACACTTGCTGCTCTGTGGCTTCCCAGCTGGCTCTTGGAAAACCAATTAGCACCTTCATTTACCAGTTAGCAGCCCCATTAGAAGTGCCCTGGTGAAAAGGCATCTCTCAGCCTGACATGTCATTTACAAGTTACTTTTCATGACACATTCCTGCGTGCACACGATGTTTTTCACGGTCTCCCTCTATCTGTCTCCCTCCGCTCCTGCCTCCCAGCAGTCAGCCCATCAAAGCTGGCAGGCTTCACTTTTTTCCATTACTCAAAAGAGCACCCGGGACAGCCTCTTTTAAATTGCTTTGGTCCTTTCTCTCTCGAGACAAGATCCTCATCCCTGTGCCCCACATCTTCCTGTGGGCTCTGCTTGCCTCTGTGATTAGAATTATCCGGTGATATCATGGTGCTGATCACAGCTGATCACAGCAGCTAGGCATGAGGTTGCTGGGAGGTAACAACTTCACAAGACCCAGAGAACAAAAAAAAAAAAAAAAGGAGGAAAGAGCTAGGATTTTTAGAAATAACTGAGCATCCTGTTTTTCATTAAATTTTAATGGGCATGAAG
This sequence comes from Coloeus monedula, assembly GCF_965178545.1. Classification (NCBI taxonomy): domain Eukaryota; kingdom Metazoa; phylum Chordata; class Aves; order Passeriformes; family Corvidae; genus Coloeus; species Coloeus monedula. The sequence goes on from NC_138785.1 coordinate 65,538,031, forward strand.
GTCATACACTGAGCTCATGATCCCGCCGGTGCCTGGAAGAAAGAACACAAACTGAAAACACTATGATTATATCTTCATTTATTCTTTCTTTCTTATCAGTTAAAGTAACTGCATTCTCTGGCATGGTAGGTTGGAATTTGTTTTTTAACATTTTTTAAATTAGTACTATTTATTTTATACTGAGTAGAAATTATTTTCTGAACAATGTTTTAAAAAGCAACTGTGCCAGAACTAAAAATCATAAGGTTGGAACAGAAAGCAAACACAAAGTTGGCAGGTTTCAGAAGCAGAAGCCTGAAGTGTCACACCAGCTCACCATTCACCTCAGAATTCATATCAGTGGCCACCCTAAAATATGTTCACAGTTTTGTAAACTCTCTGTTTCCCAAGCCAGAAACAAGAGATCTCTTTTTTTTCCTAGGTATATTTCCCATTTATTTCCCTGGAGTGTGTTGTCCTACCAGAAGTAAGACAAACTCTGTGGTTTTGAACGTACTGTTCAAAATTTCATACGGTGAAAAATTAAAAACTTTGAATGTAGCCTGAATTTTTCTCTTTCACCAATGACAAAGATAAAAGAGAGGACATAACACAATACATTGCTACCTAAGGGGACCTCTCATTTGGAAGGGAATAACTATTTGAGTAAAAATGATTACAGACAAGCTAACATGCATATTGGAAAGATAAACAAGGGGCCTGTAAATAAACAAATTTATTTCCTTTTTGAATTGGATCCTGCAGGTGTTTTCACCACTAAGAATTCTTGCCTACAGAGGAGTTTCTCAAAGAGCTGCCTGGCTACTGGGTACGTGATGCCTCCTTCGTATTCAGCACTACTGCAGGAAGGAAAACTAATTGAGGAAATTAATATGCAGTGCTCAAGGCCGAGGCGATCAGATAAATTTCTACTGCTTCAATGCAAGCTGAGACCCACTCAGAAGGAGTTCATTGTGCCTGTACAGTGACACTTTTTATCAGTGTTTCCCTACTCTAATGAAACTGCTTCCTGGGCGACCCTCAGAATTGAGAGGCTAATTCACTTTCTTCTGAGTCCATAACCTGCAGAGGCTACGATGAGCCTTTCTGAGACGACTAACAATGGTAAAAAAAAACTGGAGACAGCTCCAAACTGGTGGTTGACATCTCAATTGTAACTTTTCTCCTAACATCTTCCCATTGTTTCTGTATTTGCCAAATCAGGCACACAATTAACAAGTGCTAAGGACACATACAGGACAGAATTGCTGCTAAATTACACGTGTTGTTTGTGTAGCTTTATCTTAATCTCTTTCCTTGTGAAAAATAATTTGATGTTTTTTTCAGCATCTGAATTCCAATTTACTCCTTTCTTCATTTATTCTTAAAAAAATCTAAATGCATATTATACACTTTGAAGTTTTCCTCCATAGCATTATTTCCCTCCTTTCTCCCCCCAGATCCTTTTCTTTTGTACTCATATCTAGCATAGATTTCCTAGACACAATTTGAGGGATGTCTTGGTGGATTCACAGTGAAATACGTGCCATGGAAAGCACGAGACAAAGTGGGGTGGGGAAAAAAAATTAAAAAGGAAAAAACACCCCAAACAAAGCAAAACCAAGCAATATAAAAAGCAGAGGTTTAGGCTATGCAGTCTTTATCCTGGAAAAAGCCCTTGCTCATTTCCCTTCCAAAGAAAGAGAAGTACAGAAGAATGGAGAAAACAGAAGTGCAGAAGGAACCCCAGTCACCACAAGCAGCTCAGTCCCCAACCAGCCTGAATCTTCAAATGTGCTTACACACCTGCAGGAGCTTTGCTCTGTGGGTGTAGACATGCTTTTTCAGCTGGTGCTGTACAAAGTTTGCAAGATCACAAGAGTCAGGCCAAAAAGAAATGGTCACAGCAGTTAAATGAGGTGCTGCTTGGTTTTGCTTTGGTTCTGAGAGGTACATTTTGCCTCCAAATCCTCTGGGCACCCTTTGATGAAGTCAGGCATGTCAATGCAAGGTTATTTTCTTGCTTTTACTGTCATTTTAAGTCCTTCATCCATACCTGTTTCTGCAAGTTAAAAGCTTTCTCAGTTAACAGCTGGCATTTCCCTCAGATCTGGAGTTCAGTGCTTGCCAGAAACCATCTTCTACCAGAAGGGAAGAAAGCAGGTGGAAACTCACATATTAAAAGTTTTTTCTTCTTACCTTCAGCTTTATTTTATACTGTGCAGGCATAGACAATAACCTCTTTGCCTCCAAGTTCAAATGACCCCAATGCAGACAACAGATCAAGGAAGAGGGGAGCTAGGGGAGCTTTTTTTTTTTTTTTTTAATGATTCTTTGGCCCAAAGGTCTCAGCCTGCTTCATTTATTTATAAAAATGTAATGCCATCTGATATACCACACATGCAAATGCTTTTAAAGCTTATGCCTCAAAGTTTGGAAATTAGCAGATGAACTGCTTACTTGGTCCTCGGATGTTATCCACATCTCAGCAGGATCTCTAATGGATTTTCCACATCATTTAATATCTTGCAACATATAACAACACATTGTGTCATTTTTCAGAAGCAATTAAGCTAAGTTATGATTTGAGGGAAACTGCCTGCCACTTCATCAGAAAGCAGTGTTTCCTTTGCCAAAGTTTAGCCTTCACAAAGGGGACCAAAATAACAACTTTAAAAAGTGAAGCTCAGGATCCGAAGACATTTGTAGAATAGCTCCTTTCAGTGGCAAATTTTACATGCATGGATGAAAACAGACCCTGGATTCCTCCTGTTTGGCACTCTAAGCTGTGTAGGAATCACCAGGGTTATGCACAACCAGCACAGATCCTGCATAAAGAAACACCAAATCTCATCACTCTACATCGTTGATTAGCTCAGATGAGGCACTAACACATCAACACAAGAGCTGCCACATGGACACCCAGGTTGAACAACAAGAGGAAGATCCAAAGTTCCTCTGAACCTACCCCTGGAGACAATCCCTGTGCCCACCCAGCCTCTGGAGGAAGCTGTGTTGATCAGAGCCCACACTGAAAAGCTTTTCTGGTTATCACAAACATTCTGCTCACAGCAAAGTGGTGGTCAGGGTAGTTCAAATGACATGAAAAAGGAAAGTAAGGGCATGGCCAAGCTCCAGAGGATGAGGACTGGGCAGGACTGGAGCAAAGATGAGTATCAGGAGATGCCTGGAAATCACTGCTTAAAGCCATCCAACAACTTCTATGAAAAACCTTTAAACAGACATATGAACCACATGCACATGCTGAGCCAACTCACTGATAAACAGACAGCAGCTATTGGTCACACTAGAGGTAATGTTTCATTTTAGTCAACTTTTAGTCATTTATAATACTCTAATTCATTTTGATCTCATGGGGGTTTTATGCTTCCTCTATGCAAAAGCTGAAATATTTTGTTAAAGTTGAATGGAAATCAGCTTACAAATTCTGGTCTGACTTTAAAACACAAGCAATTTTGCAAACCCAATTATACATATTCAGAAAAAGCTTAGAGGCCGGTTAAAAACCATTCCTGCCCTGGAGACCTTTCAAGCTTATGAAAATCTGGAGATCAACAAAGGGCAGAACCATCATGCTCATTTTGCACATTTCATTAGATCTAAAGAACAAGCCAAATGTGTGGTGAGGAGGAATAGGGCAGGGTAGGAGGTCTGGCTTGTAGCCTTACAGTTATGTGCATTTGCAATGCAAATTTCTCACATGCAGTAAAGTTGCTATTACAGTTTGATCAAGAGAGGGTTTTAAAATATATGAACTGGACAGTTTATGAGTAACCTCTTTTCACAACTTTTAATTGGTGATGGTTTCAGTTCCAGTCCAGAGAGCAAGAAAAATCATCTCAGGCTTTTGCATTAGGTCCAGCTGGGATATCAACCCCCCTGCTTCAAAGCACAACACAACCTGTAAGTGCTGGAGTTTCAAAGAAACTTCCCAAGCATGGAGGGTTTTGGCACTAACCTGAGATTCTGGTTCTCCACAGGATATGAGGCAGAGTTCTAGGTGCTCCAAAGAAGGGCCACTAAATTAACATCAGTTGTGAAATACTTCAATACTCTCTTTTCTATGCATCTGTCCATTCTTCAGATCAGGCACTTACATTCCTAGCAGAGGGTTCAGATATATCTCATTTCTTTATACTTGTCAAAAGTGATGTGGTCTTGCATGGCAAAAGAGATACATCAGCCAATCTTACTCATCCTAGTTTGGGTCTATAACTTTTTCTTCTGAATTAAGTATTACTTTGACTGCTGTCACTAGTTAAAAAAATGACAAGATCTGTCACATTTAAATTTCCTGTAATGATTTAATAAGGCTTTTTAAACTCTTTTAAATATATATATATTTATTCCAGAGTGAGATCAATCCCATATGATAATGGCAGTTCTAGACGTACAAAGGACAAGGCATTTTGTAGCTATTTATGTCTGTTTTGCAAAAAACCCACTATGTTTGCAAAAGCTAAATGGAATGTGATAATAAGGTCTCTTACATTTTATTGTATTACTAAGAGCTACACATGACCCTGTTCACTAAATGAAAAGAGAAACATGTATTTTTTTAGGCACAGACAAGAAAAAAATACAACCTATAAGATTGCTGGGATCAGAGTAGAAACTCACTAGCAAAAACCATGAACATTTGGCATTGTGAGATGAAAAGAATGAAATCCTCCTTAATTTTTAGGCATCTTAAGAGACCATGTACTGCTCAGGATGCAAGTGTGGCACCTGACACCAGCAGTGAGTACATCTTTTGCAACCTGCTCATGGCAACTCAAAAATTGACAGTTTACAGTGACTTCATCATCTGGACAAAAGAGAGACTGTAAACCCCCTATTCTGGAAATTAAATGAGAGTGAGGTGAAGGGAGCAACTTCACAAGCTGAGAAGCACATGCTGCAGAAATCATAGTTATTACAATGAAATAAAATAGTTTTTCTCTAGCCCTAATTATCATAGTTAATGAGAATCTCATTGCCAGTCCACTGAAATCCCTCACATAGAAGTTGTAACTGCAATGTCTCCCTTCAGTCTCCTCTTCTCCAGGCCGAACAGACCAAGTGACCTCAGCCTCCTCGCACACAGCTTCCCCTCAAGGCCCTTCACCATCTTTGTTGCCCTCCTTTGGAAGCTCTCTAATGGCTTAAAATCTTTCTTACATTGTGGCACCCCAAACTGCACACAATATTCAAGGTGAGGCCGCCTCAGTGCAGAGCAGAGCAGGACAATCCCTCCCTTGCCTGGCTGGCGATGCTGTGCCTGATGCCCCGCAGGACAGGGATGTCTCTCCTGGCTGCCAGGGCACTGCAGGCTCATCTTCAACTTTCCATCAACCAGGACTCCCAGGTCCCTTTCCACAGTGGTGCTCTCCAGCCTCTCATTCCCTAGTTCATACACACAACCAGGTTTGCCCCATCCCAGGTCTGAATCAAAAGCCTTGATTTCTATCAGAAATATAATTACAACGTCAACATCATTTAAAAATCCTTCTATATCAAAATTAACTTACCAAAATTCACAATCAACTTGAAACAGTCAACTGAAAAACTGCCATATTAATGAAATAGAGAAATGAATGAATTCTACAAAGTTTGTTGAAACTTATAATCTATGTCCAGATCAGTATAACTTGGAATGGAAGAAGATTGTATTTTTTTAAAAAAAGTCAGAACACACCAGCTTTATATACCACTGTGGTATTGCTCTCTGTCCGTCCTGTTTGATCATTCTGTCCCGCCTGTGCAAATGACTTCTCCTCTTGCTGTTGCCCCACAACTGACCCTGTCACCTCCTTATCTGCCAGCTCCAAAAGTGCTAATTACTCCCTTTTTCTCTCTTGTCATCTAGTGTATTAGTATAGTTAAATTAAAATATGAGCAGTTGTTTCTAACTTTTGGTTAACACTGAGTTTGTTTCTTCTTTGTCAGATGCCATGAAAGTACTTGTGACAGAAAGCTTTTTATATCAGCATCAGGCTGCTTAATAAAACCTGTTAAATCTCCCTACACTTGTTCTCTTGTGTTCTTAGTACAGATACAATACAGAACAGCTGTTACTATACATTTGTAGGGCAATTTCTGAGTTAATTGAGCCAATCCATTACTGTAAAAATAAGTGAGATGTACTGCATTTTGTCTGGTTTAGACTTTTCTGTTAATTAGGATTTTTTTTTTATTCTATCCACTTTAAATAAATGACACATTTTAACAGTCATAATGGGGAAAGTTTAGCAAAGTTAGTGTCATGCATTGAGCCAAAATTCATTACAAGGAACTTCTGTGTTAGAAGACCTGTAAATTTACTTAGTTTGAGTCCATTTTCTATTCAGAACAAGAGCAGACAAGAACGTTTTTATATATATATGGTCATTTTAGCTATGGGCTTTCTTTCACTTTTGAAACTTGGGGTGAATAACCTATATTAGGCTCTGCAAGACAGTATCAAAGCTCTGAAAACAAAAATTACAAATTTCTGAGGAGGTAGTCATATAGGCATATATAGGAATATATGTATTAGTGTAAGTGAAAATTTTTAAGAAAGAATTCATTTTCTTCCTGAAGTAGCATGTTGTACTGACACAATATGTTCATTATTAAACATTTACATTTTGATTTCTCTGTCATTATCTTGTCTCTTGCTTTTTGGCAGCTGTCAGAATTTGTAGAAGGAATATGAAGAATTAAAGATCTGCAATATTTTTCTGTTTGCTGTATGTTTCCACATTCGTCTGGAAAGTGCAGAAGGACTTTTACAAATATTTTTTTTATCTAGGTCTATTCAGAAGAGTTTTCAGTGAGATTTTGTCATTTATGTGCTAGAATGTAAGAGGAACTCGTCAAGTCTTCTGTACATAAAGTGTGTCTTTTGAACACTTTTTTCTGTAAAGACTCTTTGGTAATGGGTAATTAGGGATTATTGGTATGGAAGTGGGAAAAATAAATAGAATAAACACATGTAAAATAAAAGGAATTAAATGGAAGCTGGGTTCATAATTGACTGCCCTTTAAAAACCTGTCTTTAAGAAATATCTTGGTGATTCAGACTTCCATGCAATACTAGATCTCTGCAAGGCTTTCACACTTTCATCCCTCCTCCTCTTTGCTATTTTCCACGTTTGCTATATTTAATCTCTGATTAGATGTAAATGCTGGGAATCAGGCAGGGGTCACCTTGAGTTTGAACAGCACCTAGTTCACATGAGTCCTATTCTTAGTGGTAAAGTTATTACTGGATGTCATAAGATCACCCTCTAAATAGCACTCCAAGAAATCAGTTCCGTGGGTCCAAGTCCTGCAAAGACTCTGCCAGAATTAATTGGACTATTGGAGAAGCATGAGGTAAAATAAGTGCAAACAAGTCTTTGCAGAATCACAGATGCTCACTGGAGATTAAGGATACATTTTCAGCTGCATTTCAGAGGCAGAAGTCTAAGCATATGGAGTAGGGATGCTGAACTTCGGTTACTTAACATTTATGGAATGAGCAACAGTGAAGACACTATGAAAATGTGTGAAGGAGAGAACTAAACCTTTTTCATCACATTTTCCACCAAAGAATCATTCAAGACAATGGTACTAATTTAGTACTAAAGATACAAGGTATGCTGCCTTTCTTTATTGAAAGTTTCAGCTGAGTGGAAAAAAAAACTTTAAAAAAAAACCCCACCACATTTGCAGATAGGGAAATTATCCTTGAGTGTGGGTGTAGATAGAAAAATAAAAGTAGCACTTAAGATTAAACAAGGAGTAGGAGGAAATGTCTGTAGAGAGAAAAGTAGAATTTTATATCCTTAAAGTTCAAAATTAAAAGACATCTGAAATGCCATCAGAGATAATATCAATCAAGAGAACACAAAATTAGGAAACATGCCTTGATTATTTTTCAATAGGAGTCAAATTCCACTTCAGTTTTTCCTGCCCAAAACTGAGACAGTTTTCTTTTGACAGTGAAAAAAAGTTTTATTATCCTCAAATAAATCTGCTCTTCTTTATTTGTTTGTATTTTTTCTTATTTTTTGAGCTTTATAATAAAAACAGTCAAGAAAATCATTAAACTGCTGGAGGAGGAGTCATAGCCATCAGATGACCTTCAATAACTCTCAGGATGTGTGTCATCTAAATTCATTTCCTGCCTCCAAAGCTCTAAAGGCTCAAATCTACCATTCCTGCCTCCCAAGAGAAAGACCTCAGAAGCTTCCATATTTTTTTTTAAAAATGGAATGATTCCAGCATGAAGCTGTTTGAAGCAAGATTTCTTTTGACAAGTGGTGAGACTGTTTCCAAGGAATTAGGAGACCATTCAATCTCTTCAAATAGCTGGGCAGCTCAAAATCTCTAAATATGGTAAAATATGGTAATATGGAGGGATCTTTCAGGAACTCATTAACATGACAAAATGAACTAAAGGTAACCCAGCATGATAATTCACGTGCCATCATTTCTGGCCATAGGTACCCAATGCAGAAATTCATGTAACCCCGTGGTGGGGGTAAGATGGAGATGGCAGGGAGCACAGAAGCAGGAGGCAGGCTGCCCAGGAGGAAGGTCCTGGCACATCACTTACTCCCATCTCCTCACCTGGCCAGAGAGAGCTCCAACAGGGGCTCATCTGTGCGCTTGGAGCTGCTGCTCTTCACTTTTCCAGCTCCTGCTGTTGCAGGACCTCCTTTTCCCCTCCTCCCCTTTCTTCCACTGGTTTCTGGTATCAACAGAAGTTTTCCAGCTCATCCCTGAGGTTGGCTAAGCTCTGGGCCAAGACTGTTCTGGCTGTCTTTGAACTACCAAAGCCCCAGGTGCTTCCCAGAGGGGTATTTCAGCAATGTGCTGCTGCCAGACAAAGGAGGGATGGGAAGGAAAAACAGGAGTATTAGTAGAGCCTCTGGAAGATTTGAAATTTTCTTGAGAAAGGGAAAGTAAAAATAAAAAAAATTGTGATTCCTATTGGGTGTTTTGCATCAGACTTCAACTTAAATTATATGAAAGGACATGGATTTTGTCACCCATGGCATCTAATTCCTCTCAGTAACCATAAGGATTTTCATGTCAGTCGGTATGACATTGTCCATGTTATATACTCACAGTCTTCGGCTCAACCTCTTGGCTGCCCTAATGTCGACCCATAAAAACTTTCCAAGATTAGGACTGAAGCCTTTCTAATTTAACCCAATACCCATGTCATAGCTACCCTCCCAAGAATATTTCTGCCTCTCTCCAGAGAATCCAGATGCTGCCCACCAACTCACCACATTTCAGTATTCAACTTGCAGGGCCAAAGGAAGCATAAACACCTGCGAGTTCACTCCTTAGTGTGCTACCTTCACCTTTGAAGAAATCACTGCACAACACTTTCCATCAAAGCTACGGCATGAGCAACTGTGCAGAGAAAGGCCATGAATGAAGAACTCTGTTCCCAGCATTGTCAGGTCAATGCTTCTTTTAAGTGCAGTGCCAAATTAATTTATGGTAACAGACAGCTGCATGCAGTGTCCTTCCCTCTATACATTACACAGCAGCACAAATCTGACAAATAATTCAAAAGGAATTATTTGTAACATTCATAATCATACTTACCCACAAATATGCCATAAGATGATCCCTGGCTGGCAGTTTAATAGCTTTATCTCTGATTACTGTTCCCGTAAAAACCTCAGAGAAACAGAAGTGCCTGCATTTGGATGACAATATCACCAGCTATTTCAAAGACAGCTAAAATTTTAAAACTATAAAGATGTTTTTATTGTTCCCTACAGTAAGAGCATGACAGACTAAATAAAAATACCAGCAAAAATTCAAGAAAAGGCTCTCTGTCTCTAGCAGAAACTGAGACAGGAATCATTGCCCTCGGGCATTAGTTCAGTGAAGTATTCTGATCAATCTTCATAAAAATTCTTATCTCAAAGTAAAACTAGCCCATGTTAAGATAAATTTGAGGTGCTCTTTTTAGTTTTAATGTGTTTCTTCTTTCAGATATCAAAGGTGCTTGTCATGGGGTTTTCAAAAGAGTTTTCTATTCTCTGCATTCTTCACCCTGCAAAGACACCATAATTATCAGTAAAGCACATCCCCTGTCATGCAGCTTTCCTTTTATACCAAAATCACAACTTTGACCTCCGTCCACTCCAGAGCTGGCTGTTATTTGTCACTACAACATCTCAGTCTTCTCCTTGCCAACACAGAAGGGGAGTACTCCCACTCAGCTAGCAGCAGAATTCTGCTGTTCCAAATACATCCTCAGGATTGGGCAGTAGGACACACCCCACACATGGAGCAATGGGACAGCCATCACTAGATGTCATCTGCAGGGACCTGGGGGACAAGGTTGCTCCAGGTCTGTGCTGAGTTATGGGATCTGGCCATGGCTTGTGTGTCATTCAAGGTGACAAATGGTTCAGAGTTATGTGTCAGACTTGGTGTTTTCACCAACTACTGCTCATTTTTCTGATATTGAGGGGGGAATTCCTGTCTCTAAAGGGAGGTTTTTACAACAGGGCTGGAGTCCTGGCAGCCCCTATATAGCCAGAAAAGAAATGAACACTTTCACACACCTCTGGTAATTTGGTTAAAATACCTGATTTTCTCTGTGTTTTTTTCTTTTATTACCTTGGGTATCTGCACTGCAGGCATGTAAAGATGTGGGAAAAAGGGGAGATGAATTCCCACCTCCATCATCAACACTGTAGTTGTAACACAGTAAGTAGGAAAAAATATTTTAAAAGGGGAGAGGAACTTTTAAAGCAGTTATTTTGTAATCGCTATTCTTACTCCTCTTTAATTAGATGTCATTGGGCTGAGCAGAGAATTATTATTAACAAGGAATCAGGAAAAAAACTTTTTTTTTTTTTTTGAACATGAAACCATGGTGATAGTGCATGAGGGTTACTTCTAAAAGGTCCTGTCTATTTGTCCTGTTATCACAGAGCCAAAATACAGTCACGTTTATGGCCTCCACAGCAACTGAAGCTTCTTTGAACCTTGTCTAGCCCTGTAAAATATCAATGATGATATTACTCCAGTATCTCTATAAGGCAATGCTATATATGCAAATTGTATTATTCCTCCATTTTCAGTTCATGTGTCAGTAAAGGAATGGCTTTTTATCGCTGGAATTGTATCTATCTCCTCTGCAGACAACCTGAGATTTTCTCGCTGATAAAGTTTTACTTGTGGAGATGAAACCATGTTGTCTGGAGTGTTCTGGGCATAAAAAAAAGAAAATATGGAGCTAATCAATGGTTGCAGTAAAAGGAAGCAGAAAATTCTATCCCATTGGAAATTTTAAAACTTGAAATGGTACTTGTTCTTAATTTGATTTAAAAAAAAAAAAGTATTTGTAAAAAGCTTAAAATTAAAACACACAAAGAATGAGAGATTCACAACAACAAAAAACTTTGTTTCAATAAGCTAAAACCACAGAAAATGGAAGTTAAAAGGATAAATTGAAGGAACAAAATAAAAAATAGATATTTTGCCAAAGGATGAAATGAGCTGGAAAGGATCCTTTCTGTTGTCTTTTATACGGAATTTAATCAAAACGGATACACTCGTATGAAGGTTTTCAGTTGCTAAAGCTGTCCTTTCTGAATTTGCTAAACGGCATTTCTCAGCAGCAAAATTTGCTCTCCAGTTTTTGAGCAGACCTATTTCAGGGGATCATGCCAGAAGTGGTTAAAATCTCCCAGGAACACTCCAGTATTGCCCAAGCCAGATCAATCTAAGAATGCAAACAGAGGAGGTTTTTGGAGAGTGGCTACAGGTTTCCAGAAGCCGACTGGGATAGCTACAAACACAGCTGAGGTAGAAGGTGCTCTGCGAGTGGAAGTAAAAGCAGCAATCTCCAAAGGTACCTGCATTTGTTGACAGGTGCATTAGCTGAACTTATGTCATTTGAGAGAAAACACACCTGGTAGGTCCAGACACACGTGGAGTCTTCACTGACAAAACAGCAAGGTCAGCGAGTTTTAGGGCTCATTACTATTTGGTAAACAATTAAAGAAATAAGCAGGTTCAGCAAAAAAAACAAGGCCAAGCCTTTTTTTCTGTCCCATTTGATGGATACTTGCACCCACTTCAGGTTAATGTTTCTGTTAAGGACCTGGATAATGAAATACAGATGTGCTTATACTCTCGATCATCATCTTATAGGGCTACTGTGAGCAAGTGGGAGATAGAGGTTTTGTTTAATGTAAATCTGATAACCTGAGAAAATGCTTTAAAATCTGAAAGAGTCAATTGTGATGAGCATTTGTCCAAGAAACAGAAATTCAGGAGATGTATACAAATATCGAGAAAAAACTTGGGCTGTTTCTTTATAAGAAAAGAGCTTGAGGATGTGATATTGGGCCACAAAATGAGTAAAAGTTAATGGGGTATACTTGGTCTTCAGAAAGTGTCTGCGTAAGAAGTGGAAGAGAATCAGCAATGAAATTGTATTCGATTTTAAGCAACATACCCAAAGAGGTAGCTTAAAAAGTGGAAAACAAAAAGAGTGGATGTTTGGAATCTAAACTTTGTTACTAATGGGAATCAAAGAATTCTAGAATCGTTCCAGTTGGGAAAGGCCTCATCAGAATCATCAGGTCCAAACATCAACTTAAGCACTACCACCATATTCACCACTAAACTATGTCCTCAGGTGCCATATCCACACAATTTTTGAACACTTCCACAGTTGGTGACTCCTTCACATACCTAGGCAGCCTGTTTGAATGTTTCCCATCAAGAAATTTTTCCTAATATCCGATTTAAACCCCTCCTGACTCAGCTTGAGGCCATTTCCTCTCATCCTATCACTTGTTACCTGGACGAAGAGACTGACCTACCTGGCTACAACCTCCTGTCAGGTAGTTGTAAAGAGTGATTGTTGGGGTCCCTCCCCTGCCATGGAGCCCTTGGAGAGGGGCCCTGAGGGCACAGGCACGGGGTTTCCCTGCCCCTGCTCAGCCTCGTTCCCATGGGTTGGTTTGTGTTCCCTGCGCGGGCAGAAGGACCCTCGGTCCGTGACTGGAACAGTTCCTGGGCAGAGCCCCGGCCATGCGGCTGGAGAAATAAACATCTCTGAAACATCTATCAAGAATCTGTCTGTCCATATATATTTCCTTTCCACGGGACTCCTGGTTTGATACATGCATGTTGCAGTATCCCCACTGCAACAAGTGATAAGGTCTCCCCTCAGCCTCCTCAAAGTATTGTGGATTACCAGCTTCCAAATGACTGCACTGTTTGTTTAATCTGTGGATGGTTGGTTTGAAGTTGACCTGTGCTGAGGGAAGGATTTTATGTTAATGGAAGAATTGTGCTTAATTCCGTTGGCCTAGTAATGCATACAAAAAGCAAACAGAGAAAGAAGTAAGTTTTAAAACAGGGATGTAATGAGGGAGGAACTATTACTTTTCTGTATTTCCTCCTGAATTCAGAGAGTACCAGACTTAGTTCCAGATTGCAGAGGAAGAGAGAAGCTAATTGTCTTGTTTCAAGTGTACAACAAGAATTTCAGCAGTTTCATTTGTGACTTCTGACTGCAAACTCCAGTGGTGGGAGATTTTTCTCTGATGTCAGTGCAACATTGGTAAGTCAGAACCAGTAAAGTATTCTGCTTTTTCTTCAGTCATACACTTAACAGCGCAGAGATAAGATGGAGCTTTGCAAAGTGGATAAAACCACACAGCCTCTGACTTGCATCACTTTTGTTTCCTTTAAGGGGAAAAATTATATAATGAAATGTATTTGGTGACTAAATGGTGCTTACCTCTGTTATGTGATTGTACCCTACAGCACCAGTGCTGAGTACAATTAACCTTGTTTCAGATATACACTCCTGAAATTGTCATCAGAAGCAATCCTGAAAATTTGGTCTATTCTGATGTATCATAAGACCAGAATGAAAACCGTCATGTATAGCACTCTTCTAAATAACTGACTGAACCAGTCAATGATTGGGAACCCTTTTATAGTCAGCTTGAAATTTATTTTTGACAACCATCCATTTTTTCGGAACAATAACCTTTAATTAGGGGCATGCAGAGTTTGTCTGTGAACTTTTGGTGCATGTTTAGTTATGCATACTGCTGTTTGCATCTCATGACTTGTGTTAAATTGAGAGTCACCGCTGTATCCTCTGATGCTGAACTTTGGCAGCTTTGTCATGTGTTACCAGTGAACAGTGAAGATGATGAGGTTGGAGGAATGCCTGTGCATGTCGAACATGCCACAGGGACCAGATGGAAGCACCTGAGTAATCTGGCACTCTTCAGGCTGACCTAGATTACAAAATTTTGAGACCATCCATTTGTTAAGGAGACCTATGAGAAAACAGTGTGAGACTCAAAGCAAGCTCCAATATTTTTACATAATGTTCCACATTTTCGGAACATATCCTAAGAGACTGTTTTCCAAAAGGATGTAAAGAGTCTGATATATAACAGGAACTGACAATTGTATTGCCAGTATTTTTGTTACAGACCTGCTTTATTGCATTGTGCTGAGAACTAAGATGCAGCAGGAGAGAAATCCACTTCACTCTAAACTGGCTACACACACCAAAACCCTCACAAATATTTCATGAAATGAAATTAAATGAAATTATTTTGCTTGTAATTTGTGGAGCACAATAACTTTCTACAGTTCCTGTAATAAGTCTCCATAGAACATTTTTCATGTCTGCATCTCACATATCAGCAATAACTCATTTCTTTGATGTTAAATGGCTCAAGATTGTCACATACATTATACTCCACAATAAAGCTAGGATCTAAATCCCGGATTTTCTACAAGCCAGGGCAAGTTCTTTCAGCTCAGTCTCCTCAACTGGAAAAAGTGGAATAGAAATGATACTTCAGAGAGTCACCGTGGTATCAACCCATCAAGTATTCAGTGTTTTGTACAAAGCTCTCAGAGAGCCATGGCTGGGTACTATTTGTAGCACTGTCAAACACTAGACATATTAACAGAGGTAACCACAGGGCAGTCAGGAGGTAAAGTTTTAAAAACAGATTTCAAAAGAATACTTATGTCTCTGGATACTGAAATTCCATTGTTTTACAAGTAAAAGTTTAGGGCCCAGACATCTTGCTCAGATATATTCAGAATTTAGGTGGTTTTTTTTAAAAAAAACCCCCATAAATTTATGTTAATGCTGCAAATTCTGACAACTGAATTTAACTCTCCTGTCCAATTGCATTATCTGTAATGTCCCATGTTTCCTTCCACAGAGCTCTTCATCTTTTGGTCAATTATAAGGCTACTGACAATGTCTGTCATTAATACATTAAAGAGCAAATTTAATACACTAATAGCACTAACGCATAAAAGAATAAAATAATAACACTAATACATTAAAGAGCAACACCTCCTCCTCTACTCAACACGTGTGTCAGATCCTGTTATACTGCTTACCTACTTGTAATAATTTACTTTCCTTGAGGAATAAAAAGGAAAAATTCTCTTTTTAAGGGCTTAAAAAGACTGCAGAGCTTTAGCACAGTTTTTGCAGCAAACACAGCTTTGTCTTTTGCTGAGCTTGCCAATCTGCTTTTGCCTTCCAAAAGAGACTATTGAACCACGAAGCACCAAACATGAAATATTGTAATTTTTGCTTCTTAACAACCTAACACAGAAAAAGACCAATCCCTAGTGGTGTAATTTGTTATCAAATCCTAGTAATACAATTCAAAATTTAGGGATTATATATCTACATTAAAATCCACTTAAGGGTTTTGGTATAAATTATTCCAATCAATTGTTATCACATATATTTACACTGCACAAGTTATCCTACATCTGATAGGAATACTAACAGAAGTCATGAGAATACCTAGAAAACAAAGCATTCAGAAGTCTGGAAGAATTGTTGTCTCTCTTATTGATTGCCCTACAGAATGCAATTATAAGCTTATGTTATACATCCTCCTGCTAACAAGGAGTGAATGTCTTAACTAGAGGATGCTTGGATCCCCCAAGATCCTGTCTGCTTCCATTCGGGCATTAACAGAAATAAGCTTTTAATTTCTCTGAGGATATGTTAATGCTTAGTGACTCCAAAACTGAGGATTACTATTCTAGTAGCTGGGATCAGTAGCCTCAAATAACGGGAGTTATATCTGAAGACACAATTACAAGCAGAGAAATAAAGAAACAAATGTTGTGGGCCTGAGTGTTGTGTGTGGGTCCCAGCTGACATAGTATCATCTATGCAAGTGTTACTCAAGTACCAAGGTTCAATGTACTCAGCAAGCAGGGTCTGTATAATAACAAAATAGTTCCTAACAGAGTCAAATTTCTTTTTGATGAGAAGTTAACTTTCTTCCAATCTGCCATTAAATTTCTTTTTATTAGTCAATTGATATGTCCTTCACAGATGAGTCCTTGTCTTTATTCTTAAAAGCTTTCAAATGCTATGAATACCTTTTTTTTTTTTTGGAGGAGTGCAGCTGTGTTGTTTAATATTTTCCTTGCAAAGCCAAGACAGTCTTGTCTCCTCTTGGATGGATCCTGTCCTTTTCAGATTTACTGGGAAAGGTGGCTACGTTCACACAAATCAGTTCCAACATGATCTTGTTTCTTATATCTTCCAAACTAACACTAAATGGCCTTACTTTTCAACTCCAATATATAATTCATAGCTACAATAAAGACTTGATCTTTTCCTTCAGTTAGTATGAGCTTATACAAATTAGACAGTAATGTCACTCATGTTGCATTTACTGAAAATTAGGCTTAGATAAAAATCAGTTTATTAATTGTCACTGTTGCAGTAGGGCACAGAAATTATCATGTTAACAGATTAGTGATTTTATACTAGGTGGACATAATTTGATTTAAAAGCACTGACTAACTTAAGTGGTGGTTTCCAAGCAGAATAAATCAGCAGGTGTAGTTCTGAGAGTAAATGCAAACACTGCTAATGTGCTTGCAGATTTAGATAAGAAGCATCAGCAGTGTTTCCCATCACATATATTTTATAGTCTAAATAGTATTTTTTGTCAATTTGAAAGCAAAAATATATTTTGTGTTTTATCTCCCAGAGCTCCATTTGAATAAAATACACAATTCCAGGCTAAAGGTGCCAAAAGCATGCCTTAATGAGAAAAATATTTTTATCTTGACCTTTTTTGAGTCTGTAAGATCTTTGACAAAGAAGCTTTCTTTGGCCTGCTCAGAACTGAAAATGCAGGTAATGCTTTGAAAATGTTTAATAAACTGTGTTGCAGAAAAAAACCCAGCCATTTGGGGTAAACAATATCCATTCCAGACACTTGAGCAGAATAGAAATACCTAAACTCTTTATTTCAGCATTGATCCAGCCTGCCCGAGGCACTCAAAGCTGACCTGTGCAACTTCAGCATAAAGAATATTTTCACTGCATCCATGTGCTTTTGTACCACCCTACCTTTGTTGAGTCAAAAGCACTGCTGATCACACTGCCCAAGGATGCTTCCTGCCTGCTAACTCTGCAGCACCTATCTGTGGGCTAGTTCCACAATGGTTTTCTTACAACTGGTCTTTGTTGACTCATGTTGACTTTTATTACCACTAGGTAAGGCACCATCCCTGCCCTACACAGCAGCTTCAAGGAAGATCTCACCTGAATCAATTGTCTCAATGCTACTTGTGTCAGTCAGTTCTTAGTCTTCCCATGAACTACTGCAGAAGAGGGTTCAGCACAGTAATTCAAATACACCTCAAGTGTCAAAAAAATGTTTTAGAAATAGATATTTGAAGGTTATCTAATTTAAACTGTCATATCCATAAATTAAATTCTTTATGTCTTGTCCTAGTCTCAGTGGGTATGGAGAAAACTAATCATAGTCTGATTTAAAAGGTCTTCCTTCTTGGAAACTAGAGTTCCCACTCTGCTTTCTCATTGTAGTGCTTATTTGAGCCTTTGGCTAGGACTCTGATACACCTCGTATGTAGCCCCAGAGGCTAAAAGTGCTTCAGCATGAAAACATCTCAAAAGTGGGGTCTTTCCTTCCTCAAACAAGTAGAATACCTTGAAGCTGGAAAAGGAAAAACATAATTAATGAATTCAGCCAGAAGCAAATTTTCCTATCTGGAAAACTGGAGGGGTTTTCAGCCACTGGGAGCTGGCAGAAGGGGGCTTTACCCCTCGCGTGCCAACACAAAGAAGCCCGGAGGTCAACGCTGAAACCCCTCTGAAGGCGGCACTCAGTGCCCAGCACACAATGAAAAAGGGGCAGAGCTCCTCACCCCAAAGGGGCTGTATCCTCCTGTTCCTCTTTAGCAGGCACACAGGGGAAGGCAAAGAAGTAAAGAGAGGGGACTCTCTGTATGTGTTCCACACAGGTTTATTCCCCCAAAAAGACAGGGACGAAGAAGCCAGTTGGTGGGAGGGTCCAGGGATCTTATACTGGCTATGGAATAGGTGGGGAAAGGGATCTCAGTCAATGGGATAGGGGCAAGCAGGTGGGATTGACAGGAAGGGAACCAATGGGAACAACACTTAGGAGGGACTCAGGGAAGGATCCAATGGGGCGTCGAGGAACAAGGAACATTCTAGAACTAATACATATTAAAGAAGGAAAATGAATATACATAACTTCATACATAAAACAAAGAGACAAAATATTAACCAATCAGGGGAAAACATGCAAAAGGTAGAACAAAGGAACCATGGGTTCTCACCATGACTGACATGCTAAACTTGGGTTGCTGACCTCCACAGCTGGTGGTCTGAGTTCTCCTCAGGAAAAAGAGTGGCTGGAGCGACCTGCACTGCCACAGAAAACCCAACTGGAGGAGTTGGTTTAGGGATATTTGGTTAAGGAGGACACAGATGCTGAGAGCTAGGAGTGAATGTGTTCTTCACTGCAGGAGTCAGGGACCCCAACTTGTTTCCAACTAACTGATCATATTGCAAATAGCTGTCCTAAATAATAATTGCTAGTGCCTAGTCATGAGGTACAATACACGCTGAGATCAAGGAATACTGTATCTCAAGAGTACCACCAAACTCATTGCACAAAATGATAAACTCATCCTATTAGAGAGGCTTCATCTAGAGGGAACTGGTGTCTCATTTCTAACCTTTTGCTGAGGGCCAGCTGGCAACCAAGTTTGCAAGCACAAGAGGGTGCAGCTGCAGGCACAGTCCAAGATCTACAGTGTTGTTAAAAACATCATTACAGCACAATGTTATGTCCATGATGTCAGAATTACATTTCCCATGCAGGATACAGGTGGTTGGTCTAGGCCTCAGTCATGAGGATTCAGATGTCAAGTGAGTCACAGCCACTCGGGAGTAGATATTGAATGATTTAAAATTGCATATGCCAAAAGGCAAGACAAATCCAGCCTGTTGTTACTCGTATAAAAAAAAATCCAATGCAAATGACTCAGGGACACAGGGCACTGCACAATGTCATAGCAAAGGTGGATGGATGGTTTTACCACATGGAAATATCTAGACTGTTTTGATGGAAAGGAATGTTCTAAAGATGTATTTTGTATAGCAGGAAATTAGCAGAAAAGCAAATTTCTTGCCAAATAGCCAAACATAAGTTCAAGCAAAGCCTTCTCTCTTCAAATATAAATGGTAGTGAAAAAAAACCCCAGAAGATCAGCAGCAAGCTGTACATGAGAAAAAATTCCAGTTCTTCTGAAAAGGCTTTCAAACTGCAGTTCTAAAGGTGGGGATGTCAATCTACTTCTCAGCAGTGAGAGTCAAATACATCTGTCTGATAATAAAAAAATCTTGTGTGAACATTGTAGCAGTTTATTAAATGATCTGTCATTTTTGATGAAGTGCTGTAAGAAGCCCCAAAGCAGCCAGTAGGAAACCTGGCAGATTTTACTCTTAAAGCTACAAAACAATGTCACCACATGAGTCAAAAGGCATCAAGAGGGCTTCTGTAAAGTCACATGTGGATGGATGGTGGGCAGCAGATGGTCATGTTACTGCTTCATGTAAGGATCAGTTCCCAGGAAGTTTAATGATGCAAAAAATTTCCCCCCTCCAGCTTCAAAAACCACAGGAGTGACCATCCATATTCCACTGTGCTCAACTTTGGGAGAGGAATAGGCTGCTGCCCACTTAAGGAGCCTGCTGCAAAACTCTTTCTGAAGGACAGCTGAGCTCTCAATGTGATTGAGAGACCTGACTGGAACCATCTCTTTTTACAGCTGGGTAAGGCCAGGTGAAGTGTTCAACAAAATAAAGACTGGCATACAGTCTGTGCCAGATGAAAGCCTTTGAGACCGTAAGCTGTGCAAGTTTTTGGAAGTCTTTGAAAAAATCCTGATGTCCAGATGATTTTATGAAAGCTGCTCACAAGCTTCATGGCCTAGAGATGAGGGTTCCTGATCATGGCCAGATGTCCCAGCATTTCACTGGCAGTGGTACCAAGCAAGACTGTATTTTCCTCCTGCTTCCCTTTCATCATACTTCTGCAGTAACATTTTTATTCAATCACAATGCAAGATCCATTTTAAATTACCAGGTGGTAAGCATGTTCCCAGTGCACAAGATGATTTGCTGTACATCTTACACAGACATACTAACCTGAGATGAAATATAAGACCCTGTTGTAAACATGTAAACCACTGTACAAGAGAATCAGAATTGACTTCTCCAGCCCCAATGAATAACCAGTATTTTGTACTCCAAGTATCTGAGACTCTGAAGTATCTGATATCTGATATTTTGATAACGTGCTGTTCCAAAATCTTCATAGCAAAATATGAAAGTCTGGAAAAATACTTGTATACAATCTGCAGTCAACAAATAAAGAATGTTAATTTTAAAACTTTTATATATTAACAGCAAACAACTACAGTATTTCAGAGCTACATTCCTGTGACTGAAAACATGATTTACAGAAGAATAAGTAAGTAAAACATCTGAAAAACTTCTCTTCAGTTGCCCAGTATAAGTGCCATTCATTTATTCATTTTACTAAGAAGAAGAACCTTCACCATGGATTGACATATTGCAAAAAAATAGAGGTTTCGATAATAATAAAATAGTTAAAGTAGATTCTGAGCTGGGTTAAAAGCATCTAAAGTTAGGTTTGTACAAGATTTTTTATATTTTTTCCCGGTGAGGTCAAAACCTGCATTCACACTGAATGCCTGTTTTAATGAAGGTCATTCTGCCAGAGATTGTTTCACCTTTGAAATAATTTTATGTTTGTGATTAAGAAGTGCAATTCACAGTGCCACTGGGTCTCATTACACAAGTTCAGGACTGCAATGTCAATCTGTACAACTAAGTTCAGTATAACTGTTGATATTAGTTTAGTTTTAACATCTCAAAACCTCCATAATGTTCTGATCAAATTTTCCAAAGCAGTTTACCATTAGAGTACTGCTATATCAAAATTTTAAAAAGCAGGATATCAATTTAGACAAAAATGTGTTTTGAAAACAGTGGAAAAAGCTCTTTGACAGTGCTGAAATACCTTGTTTTGACATTTTTAACATAAGAAAGAAGATAGGCTGTTTGCTAAGCAGGAACAGTGTAAAATGACTCTGTACAGTTTCCAAACCCCTATTTTGATAATTTCAAAGCTCTGTTTACAGTAGCAATTATTTATAGCAGATTTCTGCAACATGGAAAATATTTTTCTAGGAAATAAAAGTGTTTGGATAGGAACATTGAAAAACATAATCTTAATCCATCCATGCTTTAAAATTTTTCTTAGAAAAAATAGCAAATCACTAGTTATTGTCTGTCATTTTCTAACTCTTTTTGAGACAAAATGTAATTAATACCAGTTTATGTGCATTAGCATCTTTAAGTCACTCTAATCAAGGTTCACCTTATTATTGTCACACTCCCATTCCTGGACTAGAGAGACCAATTTCATGTCGAATTCAGGTTGCCTCTTTGAGTTCAGCAAGATATTTTTGGTCAGAATACTACCTCATCAGTTGAAATTCTGCCAATTCAGTCTCTTTGCTGATCTTCAATTTGCACTGCAAAGACAAATAGATCTTTTAGCAAACAAAATACAAGGTCCTCAAATGAAATGTCAGGAGAGAAGGCACTTAAGTTAAAGAAGTATCTGTGTTCCTGTGCTGCCAAAAAATCCAAATGCCAATTGCCAACAACTCAGACTGGATTTTAATCCAGATTTTGTGAACAGTGTTAAGGAACAGGTTAAAGTCTCAGGAAATTGGTATTGTAGAGAGAGTGGAAAATGAAACAAGGGCTGAGAGGAGGAAAAGCAGCTGTCCAAACTATGTTAGATGGGTCTTCTGTCCTGTAGTCCTTTAGTTCCTATTAGTTTATTTTCTAGCAGAATGTACCTGAGTGGGCTGTGCAATTTATGCTATGTGGGAAATAAGACTTAAAGTCAGGGTAATATTATACACACAAATATGACCACATAAATTACACTCTCAGATTAAACTTTTAATTAGTGTCAAGATCATGTACAAAGGAGCCATTTGCCCTTGTGGGTACATCACTGTCCAAAATATAGTTCACATCAAACAAAAGTTATTAAGGCTATGCTGAAGTGTGGTTGACAAGATATTGTTATGATTTGATAGTGAGGAGAAACAGAACAATAAACAAGCATATTTTCTACTTGAATGAAGGACTGAAATAACCATTCAGTTTCTGATTTTGATAAGGTAATCTGCACACTTGGAAGATTTATTTACAACTGAAATTCCTGAGTCATCTTGAAGATGCCACAGGGGTAGCGTACAAATAATTTTTAAGAGACATAAAAAGACCTGAGACCATTAAATGTGTTATACACAGATTTATTAACAAAAATAAAAGAATCTTGTTAAGGCAATTTCAGTTGAAAACTGATTTAGGGTACCCAGTTTCATTAAGGCTGTCTAGGAAGTCTCATTCCCACAGAATAGCTGAAGAGGGATAGAATTTACAATTCTACCAGCTGCCTTTGAAACACTGAGTTCTTTTTAGACAGGCCTGGTGTTATACAGCCAGGGCTGATTTTAAACTGTGATTCTTGTACAGAAAACAAGAAACCTTCTGCACACATAACCTGGCAAATTAAAAAGGACTGTAGCTATGACCTAAATGCACTATTTTATAATTCTCTCTGGGTTTTGCTCTGTGTTTGAATCTAGCATCTGTGCCATTCCTGCATCAGCTGAACAAACTTCTCACACTACCAGATGGTTGAAAGGAGATTCCAGGAACTTCTATGGGCTTATCTAATGACAGGATGGAGATGACTTAACGTTTGCTCATGCTTAACCTGATATTCTTGTTATTTACATTCCAGTTCATATCAGGTATATGTTTGACTGTTAAAAGGCATCAAAAGACGTAGAGGATATCATTCCATAGTCTCATTCACTTTCCTGTATTAATCTAGAAATTTGACATTCACTGTTTTTTGAGGCCAACAAAGAGCTGAGTTATATCAATGGGACTGGCAGAGGTAACACAGGAACTAGAACATACACATGGCCTGAGGGGGAGATGTATTCATAGGTTCAGATGTCAAGATTTAAGCATCTATAAACAAGAAATTTCCAGATGAAGAGTCTGGAACTTGAAACTTATTCTTCAAGAATTCTCTGTACTCATTCCAGGCAGCACAAAAGTCTGAAGACTTTTTTAACACAGTTCAATAGAAGTTCCTTCTCACCAATAATAACTAGTTTCTTTCAATGCCACCAAAAATAAGATGACAAAAATGCATAAGTATTTCTTCAATTTAAGAAGCAGCAAGGAAGGTTGCTTGCATTGACATGACAAAACTCTCAACAAAAACACTTGAAATCAAGTGCCTATCAATTCTTTTTTGCATTTCAAAGGTAGGCAGATGCATCTGCATCTTTTCTAGAATATATTAATCTTCAATGACATATAAATAATAGTGGATGGATAATTTTCATTGTGTCGTGATTGAAAGTGACATGACATCTATGAATTAGTAAGTCAGATATGTACACATTATTGAAATGTTGTGATATATGATGGGAGGAAAGCACAAACTACCAATATCAGCATTAATTTGAGAGGGAGCAGAACTGAGTTTGCAGATGGACCATTATGAATTAAAAAAAAATACAGTCTTCGAGAAGACTAAGTTTTGCTCTTCAGCCACATAAGTTCTATAGTTTAGTTCATAGGTATGATTTCAGAAAACTGATATCTGTGTATAAAGGATCAGCTTGTGTTTGAAAAGGAAATAGCCAAGGTGTCCTACCCAACAGATGTACCCATGCCATCCACTTCAGGCCACAATGGTGACAGTGCTGAAGGGAACCTTGGAGGATTTTGTTCATCTAACTACAAAAGGCAGGGAGAAAGAAAAATCAGCATATGGAATAATATTTAATTAATTAATGATAATTCCAAAAAGTAGAAGTACTCAAGCAGAGAAGATCCACCAGAACAGTGCTGCTGCATTGGGACAGGCAACTGAGACGCAGTGGAGGGTCCAGCCTTGGAGATTTCCAAGACCCAGCAAGACAAAGCCAGGACTGACCAATGGTCTCGTGCTAGCAGCAGTCTTGTTTGGAGTGGACAGTTGGACAGGACACCTCCAGAGATCTTGTCCAGCCCACAGTTGTATGATTCCAAGGAGATATTTTAGAGTGAGACAGGTACCAGAGAAATTCAAACAATTTACTGCAGTTAACCCATGAAATACAAAACATGTTCTGGTCAAACTGAAGGACTCCCTTGAGTCTAGAAAATTAGCTCCTTTACCATTGAACACAAATCCACATAATATATCAGAGATGCAATCAGAGTACCATTAAGGCATTTCCTTGCATCTCACAATGAGGAAATTCTAATAAAACTTTCAGTTATTGAAAGGAACCACCCTGAGACTTTCAGCTTTAACTTGCATTTCCTTCTGCTGCTGCTCACCTCTGAAGAAACAGGTTGCAGAGGGAAGCTGAAATTTTGCAGGGAGATGCTTGGGCATCATCATCCATTGCAAGAGCACTGTCCTCCTTTTGGACTTCTTGAGGTCTTCCATTTTCTTTATACTTTCTTGTAGGTGGTTGGCATCTAAAAATAAAAGGAGACAGATCTAAGCAGTAAACGTTTTATTATGTGTTGTCATAATGTTGTAATTATTTTGTAATTGTTTTGCTTTCATATGATCATTTGCTTTCCTCTTCCCCCCACCCCCTCCCATTAAAAAATAATTTTATCCAACCAGGCAGAGAATGATAGGATGGAACTGTAGTGGTGTCACATATGGCAGAAATAATAAAATCAAGAAGCTTCAGGAAACAGCATAGATCAAAAATTATTCCTCCTGTCTTTAAGGTTAATTTTTTTCAATCATCCTGCCATTCAAGGTCAATTCATAAAATGACGTTGCAGACACATAGACTGTATTTACAACATATGTTATTTGCAGCAGATAATGTGACTCATGACACCATTTAATAGTGTGACAGACATGACCCCATTCTTTTTGCAAATTTTAAATCTGGCATGTGCCCTATGCCTAATTTGTTATTTAAACTCATTTTAAAAATCCTCTCTTTTAATATTTACATGCTAAAATATTTTCCTTTACTCACTTCAGACACATGGATGTCTGGCTAATGATGTGCTGACAAGTGATCTGCTGTGTTGTAAATGGGGCGTACAGAGGTGGACAAGATAATTATATTATTTATCAAGAGACTTTTCTATCAAAGTCAAGGAGTCTTGCTGTAACATATCCAGAGTGAAAAATGATTGTGGTGTGCTTGTGGAAAACAGTTCATAAAATAGGTTCTGTTTGTTCCTGTGATCACAGCATTGGAATGAGTTCAATATTTTATATTGATATCATTCAATGTAAATATTTATATAGGTTTCTGTCTTTCCAGATACATTTTTGAAGAATTTAAAAGCATATTCAACATTGATAATATCAATGAAAATATGTTAAAAAATATGTGGATCCTTATTCATTGAATTCACACTGAGTTTTATATGTTAAAGATTCTCTCAATTTCTTCTGACTCATAACTGTGCCAGTCTGGGACCAAACTACTGAATTCAGTTAAACAGCCAGAGATCTGGTGAATGAAAGACCTGAATAATCACATAACCAGCACACAAAGAAAAAAAAAGAAAATTACAGTAATAGTCCCCTTAATAATAGTCCCCTTAATATCAAGTCATATTATCATAGAAGCATAATTTCCTTTTCTAGAGTGAATGGTAATCTGTCAGAACTAGAAATCTCATAAATAAAAATCTGCTTTCAGGGATTTTGCATTCTTCTTCAGCTTTTGAGTGAACTTAAATATATTTTTATACATGCATACATGCATACATGTATATATATATATATATATACGTGCACAAGAGTCCAAATAGGAGAAGTATTCATTTCCATAAATAAATAAACCAGCAATCTTATCTTAAATGTTATTCCTTTTCCCTGCTCATCATCATTCTTTCCTCTTATTTTCTTTTTTGAGCCACCACTGAGTCACCAGAACTTCCCCGGTGGACTCCCACTGACTCTGCTCACGAACTCCAGTTGTGTTTGATGACAACACCAAAACTGCAGGAAGGCAGATTCTGCTGGGCTGGTTCTGGCACACCCAGAGAAAGTCAGGTCACCTTCTCCAGCCAAGCCACAGTGACAGGCAACTGCTCTTGCTTTAGACAAGGAACAGTCTTAGACAGGAATGGATAGGTACAACCAGGTGTTGGGACATTCAGGTGTCTGCTCTTTCTCTCATGCATTTCATAGTACAGTTTCAAACCCATCTGCTACTCAGGGCGAGCTGTTTGGGGAATATCATCTCATTCTATTACTGGTGACATATACAGAGATTTATGAGGCTCCCAAGTACAATCAGTGCAGTATGACACAGTTTTTATACTCAAGCAGTGTCCTTGTGTGCCTATGGCACTGTATAAATAAAAAAAAAAGGCACAAGACAAATATTATGGTCATGTTTAAGACCTGATCAACCCCTAAGCTTAGGGAATGTTAAGTAAGGAAACTGTTTAGAATGGGATGGCAAATTCACATCCAAAGAGCTGGTGGAGGGTCTGGAGCACAGGTCTTATGAGGAAGAGCTGAGGCAGCTGGGGATGTTTAGCCTGAAGAAAAAGAGGCTGAGGGAGGACCTTTTCACTCTCTCCAAATCCCTGAAAGGAGGCTGTAGCCAGGTAGAGATTGGGCTCTTCCCCAGCTAACAAGTCATAGGACAAGAGGAAATGGCCTCAATTCATACCAGCTGAGGTTTACATTGGATATTAGGAAAAATTTCTTCACAGAAAGGTTTGTCAGGCATGGAACAGGCTGCCCAGGGAAGTGGTTGAGCCACCATCCCTAGAGGTATTTAAAAGACTGTGTAGATGTGACACTCAGAGACATGGCTTAGTGTTGGTTTTAGCAGTGTTAGGTTAGCATTTGGACTCAATGATCTTAAGATTCTTTTTAACCTAAATGAGTTATTTACAATGTGTTATATTTTGGAATTTCGGTTGGACAACCATGTTGCTAAAAGATGACCATGTGTCATGCAAGCAGTGAAGATACTTCATGGAGGCAAAAAGCAGGTTAGTGATGAAAGCATATTTATCTTTAAAGTAGCAACCTGAATAAAAATTTTTGTGAGTCTTTAAGCATCACATTGTAAGGAGTTGGGTTTTTAAAAATCTATTCATATTTCAATTACTCATGACATTCTGAAATTCTGTTTTGTTCTTACAGGTATTTTTACATGAGTAAACATTAGGGAATTTGTATCCAATAATGTGACTGCAAATTCAGATGATAAAAATGGGAGAAGTGGGGGAGATTGTTTAAAAACTGAATAAAAAATTACAGGAGCAGAAAAAATTTTAAATGGTGATCTCTTTGTTATTTGCGTCTTGATAATCCATGTCTGTCCCTCGACCCAGGCAAAAATGAAGCAGAGTTCTTGAAAGATCCCTGTGTAACTCCCAGTAATAGGAGGAAGACACCACTTCTCCCAACACCATCTATTCCTTTTTTGCACAGGTATTATCATTAGAAAAGTTTTCCTAATGTCTGCTGTAAACAATCCAAAGAAATTCCTGAAAAAAATAAGCACTTTCCTTTTTGTCCCATTGCTGTGAACAGTGGGAATGGACAGCTTCCTCCTCCCACAGGCAGCTTTCAAGATCAATGACCTGGCAAGTCAACCTACTTCAGCCAAAAATTAACGACTGGTTTTCTCAGGAGAAACAGAGTTATTGACAAGGGAAACTTGCTACAAGGCTACAGCCTCCTGCTTTATGAGAGATTCCAGTATTTCAGGGATTATGCAGTGGAAACTGTCATTTAATGGTATTGATGTCACCCCTTTATTAATTGACAAACAATAAATGGGGGGATGAAATAGTCACTTGTCATTCTTTCAACTGCACAAAAATATCCTCACTGCACTTTCTAGATTGATGGCAAGAAATGGCAACTTGCTAATATCACCTCTCAGTTTCTGTCCGAAAGTATTTCAAGTTCTCTCTATGATTTTCTTATTGTACTGTCTTAAGAAAAACTAAGGATCAAGATATTCCAACTATTTCACTTTTCAGCTTTGATTTCCAGTATTGCCAAACAATCTGCTTTGTCACGGGCAGAAATGATGCCATTTGATTTGAAAATTCCATTGTTATAGCTCCATGTGCATGGCACAAAGAGGAATGAGAAGCAATTAAGGCCCAAGATGACAACAAACAAAGCCATTTAAGCCTCTAAAACTTTTTAAATGAGTACAGGGCAATAGCTGCAACAGCTCAACTGTGTGTTTTCCAGAGAGAGCACTTTGGATGGTTTTTTCCAAATTTAATCTTAGCTATATTACTTGATACAAACAATATAATGTTACAGTTTATGCTCCTTTTCTGTGACAAAATACTGAAACTGAGTCTTCAACAAATTCATGCTAAAACTCAGAGTAAAATGTAAATTTTTTAAAAGGTTACCAAGAAAATGTAATGTCTGCCCAATATAAATTCAGTGATTCACCTGTCCAACAATTTATATTCACACTGTACATGGGAATGCTCAAACATTTTGCTATACCAAGCATTTTAAGTAGGCACATGATGGGATCTGCTGATGTTCAACTAGAGCAGAGTGATGCTGGCACATGGAAATGAAGTGGGATTGTGTGACGACCTGGTTGTAAAATGTCAGCTGGTATATAAAATTATCCAGATATGTAAACTAAACCACATCTGCAGCTGATGGTAAGGAGGAATACATGGTGCCAGTGAGAGAGGAAAAGGCTGTGGGAAGAGGAGTATTCAGTGCATAAGGAACAAAGAAAAAGAGAAGCAAGAGTGAAGGTTGTGGATGGATGGCTTTTGGTAGGGCAGCCATGGCAGAGAGTCCGCAATCTTTGACACAGGAATTGTATTGGCCCTTTTCTTTGATATGATGAGGAAGTGGGGATTGGAAGCAGATACCAATAAGTTCTTTACTGGGGTGTGGGGGCATGAGGAGAGTTTGGAACTAAAATCCTGTAAAACCAGCTGTGGTCTATGCTCTGAAAGGTTGACTTTATAACATATTTGCTGAAAGAATAATAAGATATGCATACATTTTTAAAATGTTAGTTGGACTCTAGAAACCCATGTAAAACAGCTGCAGGATGGCTCAGACCAGTGTAATTACCTACTCTCTACATTTTTCTCGTAATAGCAACTTCACCCTTATTGCAACAGAGCCGCATAAAAGTAACCCAGTAGGAAATTATCTCCACAGTGTGAAAGACTTCACTGTTGTGACAACTGATGTACATTAGAAACTTTCTGGTTATATAACTGTGGCATCAGAACAGAAAATACTCTATTCTGTATCACCCCTAAATTCCCCATTACAGCTGTTGAAATAGCCTAGTCATATTATTTCTGGAGATCACAGACAAAACTGAATGTTATCTCAGTTATTGTTTCTTGCTTAATGCTTTTTTCCATGATGTGGGTTGGCCACACTAAAGACAAGGATGATTTTTGAGCAAAGATAATCCTTCAATCAAGGAGCTTAAAAGCGAGTCATATTTGCAGGCACTTAAGTGAAATATTGCCTTTTTTAGAGTTAACATTGTGAACTCAGCTCCTCCACATAACACCAACTGCTGTAGCTACAGTTTGTGTTTCACTGCACACCGGTATAAGGCATTTCCCTTTTTTATTCTGAGATTAAAAGAAGGTCCCAGTTCCTAAGAGAAGTTATGCTGCTCTGTTCTGCTCCTTCATTGCTGGGGTTTTTGCACAGGCAAATTAGGTCTTCTGTGCTACCCCTGCTCTTGGTCTGCTATTTCAATGTCACTTCACACCCAAAGGGTGCTTTATAAATAGATTTAAGGAATAGAGAGAAGTTTATAGAGAGGTACAAAAGCACAAAGGGAAGTAAATATTAATGACAGATACCAAACCATAGGTTTGAACACAGTCTCACTCACTGTGTGCAGTCCACCTCCTAGAAAAGGCCTGCATGGGCCTGACATTGAGTGAGGGCTGGTGGGCTGAGCCATACACCAGATTCTGTTTTTCCCTTCCTTCTTTTCTGTCCCCTAAATATCTATTCCTGATTTATGCCCTTGGGAAGAGGACTATGACAGGAACTGGCACTGTGAACCTTCATGTGCTGCTCCACCAAGTTTATATCAGACTTTTCCTCATGTTGGCCCACACCAATCCATGTCTTTGTTCTGGGAAGCCACAACACTAACATGAACCTGGATGAGGCAGCTTTATCACCAAAGATAAAACTGAGGCACGTTTTACCACCAAGATCTAAACTTTTGCCAGGCTGCCCTCTTCACCTATGCTGTACCTGTGTGTACTGTAGATTGGGGAACAGTTCCCCATAGTTCTGATTCATTGTTGGTTATTGCTCTTTATATAGGTGACATCTGGGTGAAAAGAGATTGATCACTGCATTGCTTGAACTGTTCTTTGACTGTCCATCTGCTGAATGCTTCTTGATATTCAGTTCAAAAACTGAAGAGCTCTGAGAAAGAACAGCTCTTTGAAGAGCCACCTCTGAGACATCTATTCCACCATTACAGCAGAAAAGCTGATTCCTAAGGCAGTCTCCAATGTGTAGGTATCCCTTTACAGAACTAGGATCTTGATATATGGAGACAATATCTACTTGAAAGTTATCTAATTTTTCTTTCACTTGAAAAGGGGTTTCAAAGGACCCATCTTTGCAACCCCCCGTTTTAATCTGTTTCTTTATCCAAAGAAATACAGTATATTAATGTTAGAGTGAACTGAAATTAAAAAGGAAGATGTGTCAAATACTCCCAAGATTCTTCAGGCATTTTTCACTCTACTTTTTTTATCCACCTCTGCCTTTTCAAGTGAAAAAAAACATTGTCATTACCTTTTTTCTGTGATGTAAATGAAGTAAGGCATTGTCTTCTCAGTTCTGCTCTTCCTTCCTGCTGAAAGGATGGATTGTTAATTCAAATTTTCTTTAAAAGATCTAGCAGATATTTTAAAAACTTTCCTATATTTTGATTCTACATATATTATTTGAAGCCCCAGTTTTGATAACCATGTGGCTTCTGTTAGATCACCAGTTTATTACAGTCATGTCAAGCCACATCATACCAAGTGCATGAAGAGTTCACAGTCTCATGATAGACAAGTCAGCAACATCAGACAAGGTAGTGAAATGTAAAATCAGAACCCTAACTTGCATGGCAGAAGCATTAATCTGTCACACTACACAGCCTGAAACAAGTGATGGGGAAGAATCCACTGGAGACAGTCCAGAGGACAGTAATAGGAAACAAAAAATGTGGAAAAAAATTCCCCTTGAAGAAATCTGTAAAGCATTGGGGTTGTTTAGGCACAAGAAAACACAGAAGGAAGCACTACAGCAGTGTTGTAGCACAAGCATTGTCTAGGTTCCTGCTGGGTAACACATGAAGAATGTTTAAATCACTTCCTGATGGTAAAGATAGTGAAGCTCTTCATGCCTTGACTTGAAAGACTGGGAAACAGCCATCACAAATCTCACCTTTCAACAGAAAATGAATGGGATTATGAAACAATCCTCAAAAACAGTACTTCCCTTGGTTAGTTATTTAGCCAGTTTATGGTTCTTGACATATTCACAGTTTTCTCCAATCATAGAATCATTAAAGCTGGAAAAGACCCTCAAGATCATCAAATACAGTCATCAGCCTAAAACCACCATCATGTTCACCATAAAATCATGTCCTCAAGTGCCATATCCACGTGTTTTTTGAACGCTTCCAAGGATGGTCACTCCACCACTTCCCTGGGCAGCCTGTTCCAGTGTTTGACCACCTTTTCCATGAAAAGTAATTCCTAATATCCAATCTAAACCACCCCTGGTGCAAATTGAGCCCATTTCCTCTCGACCTGAATATTGAATTAATATTTTCTCTTGCAACGTAGATATGCTAGCTTTCACATACTCATCTGCTAAACCTGTTTTTTTTAAAAAAAATGAAAGGACACCTG
Source organism: Coloeus monedula (assembly GCF_965178545.1). NCBI lineage: Eukaryota > Metazoa > Chordata > Aves > Passeriformes > Corvidae > Coloeus > Coloeus monedula. Next base: position 65,570,432 of record NC_138785.1, read on the forward strand.
TTGAGTAAATATATTCCATCTTACCTTGGGCACAGCCATGAAACTGAGCCCAGGGTAAGGCGAAAAGCAGCTCTGTAGCAGCAAACAACCCAGGCCTCCTCAGTGGTATTACTGAAGGCATTTTTTGCAAGATAAAGAGTATCATCAGCAGTTCCTAGGTAACAAAGAGGAAAGGATTTCTGTCCCTCACCAGGAGATGTGATTATTGAATCATTCTGAGCAGATACCAATAAGTCAAGCCCTGAGGCTGCAGCATATGCTATTGAACCGTTAACCAGTTTTCTTCCCATCTGGCCAATTCTGCCTGCAGACCTCCAAACCCTTCCACCTAAAATCCTAATGTATAATTTACCAAATTAATCTGAAAGATGAGCAGCTGAGGAGACACCTGTCAGCTCAAGGTAGGCTAGGTGGGAGGCTGCCTGTCTTTAGAGAGGCTATGAATGATAATGCAGCTAAACTTGGAGGGGTAAATTCTTCTGATGTGACAATTAATCATGTGTGAGGCATGTATTGTTGGTTCTTAACTGAGAATGACAACAAAGTGTAGTGGGAGTGTTGTGATAGAGATGCACTGAGCCAGGTGCCTGGAAACTCAGCCATGTCATCTGGATTGCAGTCAGTGCTCCAAAAGCAAAGCACCAGTTGTCACTGTTTACAGAGACTTTCACTGTCAGTCTCACCAAGGGGGTGACAGAAGCAGTCAGAAAGTGGGAGATAGAGGCCAGCTGCCTTTAGCCCTGAGGTGGGATACTTTTCACTTACGACTGTCTGTTGTTGCCATGATGAACAGCAGTCCTCCTCTTGCCTTAGCATTTACTGGGTAAGGCTCATTTGCCCTGATGCTAATTCATCAGTAAATTGAGGTCTTCACGGCACAGTTTCTCATATTTATCAGAAGCTTCAGAGCTGTTTAGCAAGTAATTTTTTTTTAAATGCATAAAACAGAGAATTTGTCCTTTATATTCCTTTGACACCTCAATCAGAGTGCAGCATAGCCTAGCATCACTCTGTACCCTGAAACACCACAAGGTAGCACCACCTTGTGCTGACACTCCTAAACAGTGCTGCCATGCCCTGCTGGCTTGTTGGCAGCGCACACTTGTGACAGCTTCCAAAAACCCCCTCACAGAGCCATGATCCAGCAATTCACTAATGCCTTTCCTGACACCTCTCAGAGCATCATGCTGCCCAGGTACCTGCTCCACACAGCGTAATCCCACGCAGCTCTAAGCAAGCACATGACTCTGAGGGATGAGGTGCTGCCAGTGTTTTATGCCTTAACAGATTCCTTTTTTTTTTTCTGTGAAGCTTAGGGAGCTTAAACACCTTCTGTTTCACTTTTAGAGCATGCAGTTCATCCAGTTTGGCACATACACACAGATCTGGCTGCCCTGAACAACTTCTGAAGGTTATTTGTGCTTCACTGTAAGGGGGTTTAGTAAGCTCTGGTCAGCTCTTTTCACCCTTACAGTTTCCTGTTCCACAAGTCCAACTCTCTCTCAGCAACTCAATCTCTTCCTTTGCTTTTATTTCCTCTAAAATGCAGTCTTCACAGTGTGATTCTGTTCAGGTTAGGAAGTGCCAGTTCTCAGATAGTCTGTGAAATTAATAAGTCCTCTCAGTTCATGATACAGCTGCCTTCTATACAGTGCTGTTGTTTTTCAAGGTTTTCTGGGGAAAACCTTGTGAATTATGGTTGGTTCCTTTAAATAACAAAACAATTTCCCAAATTTTCCTTTATAATGTTTTGCACTCTTCCTTGGCTCAAGTAAAAAGGATTAGGTCATTTTACTCTGCCTCCTTTATGAGAAGAAATGCAAGCATGAAAATGCAAACTATCTAATAAAGGGTGGGTTTACTTTTCATGAGTAGGATAATAGGAAGGTCTCTCTCCAGGTACAGAATTTCATTAAAATTGTCGGAATTTAGATTTTATGTTTTTATTACATTCAGCTAATATTCACCATCAGTTCTGAAAATGTGTAGGAGGAAGGTTAATATTCACATGCAGAGTTGTGTGTTAAGTAACAGGGAGGACAACACAGCAAACTAGAAAAGTGAGGGATTTTCTTTTTCTACTCTGTCTCCCGTGATCAGTTGAGGGGGGTAAACCTTATTAAAGCCATGTTACAAAGGTGAGGTGATGCCTCCTATTCTGTGTTATGAGCAGCAATCCCATCACACATAGCCAGTGACTGACAGATTTTAACAGGAGATAGACTGCCAAAGAAAATTCAGACATTATTGATAACTATTTCCTTCCCCAAAATTAGAGCCTTAAAAGGATGACCTTGGCACTTCTGACCTACAATGACACAAGTTCTCACCAGGGAGACAAAAAAAGCTGCAGTATCCTTCAGGAGAACAGGAACTACCTCCCACTGTGGAAAGATCAAGAGAGTCTCACATTTAACTTGCCTTTCTTTCCCTCCTGGTTACTCAGAGAACCATCCCAGCCTTAAGGCTTCCCACATGTTCCACTCCCTGTGGATACCCACAGACCCTGCTTGAACCCCGTTGTTGACAAGCCCTGCCACAGCCCAGGCAGCTCTTGGCACAGGGGCACAGCCTCGGCACAGTCACATGCCACAGCAAGCAGCTTCCTGTGTGCTGCCTTCACTCCCCTCCACTTTTCTCCTCCTTTCTTTTCAATTCTTCATAAAAATACCTTCAGGCCTCTCAGCCCCTTAACAATCATCTGAAAAAGAGAGAAGTGATGGGGTTTATAGTGAAAACTGGCAAATGTAATTAAGCAGCTGCCAGTGATGTCTGCTTTCTATATTCCCAGCAGCTGCATTATGCATCCTTGCTCTTCTCCCTCTGTCCCTCTGCTGCCCTATAATCTGCCATGATCTATTAGAGTGAAAATTGTAGTCAATGTTTCTCATCAAGACAGATCCTGTTGACTTTCCACTTAAATATTCCTGAAACCACCCAGGCTGTCCCCATGAACACAAAATGCATGACAATCTTAGGGGTCCCACATGCAGCAGAGGTCGAGCCTGCTGCCCTGTTGCACAGCAGGACACCTGTATATGGCTACGCAAGTAAGACTACAGAAAGGTTAGGCTTTTTTTTTTCAACATCACAGATTTTAGCTCCTTTCTTCATGTTCTAGCAGGTATTCTTTTGTTTCTAAGGTGATCATTAATTTGCAATTTTGATATTATATTGTGTTTGTTATAATTCAGTTAATCTTCTTTAGCTGTCTCTACTTCTGATATTTTTTTTTTAACATTGAGGCCATTTTGCATACAGTCAAATTGCTCCCTTTACATAATCTTTAATAAACTTTTACCACTTTATTATGATGGTTCAACAGAATTAATGAAAATTACATCGAATATCAATTATGTCCACAATGTGTAGCTCCAACTGTGGTCTTTGAACTATGCAGGATCTATCAGATATTGTACTGGGTATTTGTTCAAGTCTTTCTCTCTGTAAAAGTACAACACTGCAGTGTGTAAAGTACTACTCTATACCACTGCACCATACTATAAAGCACAGGTAATAAATTGAAGAAACCTCTGAAGGCTGTTACCATTCTTTTCTGCCAGAGGACAGACTAAGTTTTATAGACTTATTAATTCATTTTTCAGCAAAACATTAAAGAATCCAAGCACTCGGCAGCATTTATATGTTCCTCTTTCATTAGTTATCTCAAAGAAAAAAGCTTTGTCTACATAAAACTGTACATATGAAACTTCAAACATCTAAAATTATCCCCACAGATATTTTCAATTTCAATTGAGGTAAACAAGTGATAAACTGAAACATAAAAAAACCAAAAAACTCCACATTCTAGTCTTTCTTTTGAAAAAAATGGATGAGTCAGCTCAGGATCCAGGGTTGGACTATTCAAATTCAGCAGGGAAAAATTTAGATTTGGGGCTTCCTTATTGCAATTATTCTTTTCAAGGCATTAATGAACATAGTGCCAAAGGATGGTTTCCTCTTTGTGTAAGACTGTTAATTTCCAACATAAAAATGATATAAAATTTCTTTTTTTCTGAACACAGTCACAGTAGTATCAGTTGAGTTAAAAAATTGGCAAAATGCATCTAATCTCAGATTATTTTAGTCCTTTAAATTCTGAACACAATGGGAATGGAGATGGTGCAAGACTCATTAATTCATATGCATTTCCTTTCTGAGCAGCTGTAGGCAGCTTAGAGCGTGAGGTTACACAAATTCCTCCCAAAGCTTTGGTTTACTTCAGTTCCATTTTACCCAGTAATTCCTTTCTTTCTCCTCAGACAGTTCTGTCTTCTCCACCCCATGAGTAACTGCCTTGTTGAGGTGGGGTTAATGCATTGAGGTTTGGTTTTGAAAATTTGTCCTTTCCCAACCCATTTTAGCAGTCAGTGTTACTGACATACCTTTAGCTTCCAACTACCATAGTTTTTGCTCCTTTTATCTCTCCCTAAAGATGACTCTTTAGGGGAAAGATATCATATGACCAGAACATGAGTAAGAAACTGGCAGTGACAACCCATCCATACCCAAATCTTACATCTCCTCCCTCTCATCCTAAGACTGTCTTTGCCTTTCATATGACCTGCATGTGCTTCTTGCGTCCCAGTGCCTCAAATCACCACACTGGACATCAGGGACTCTCTGAGATTTTTGTTCAGAAACCACAAACTTGTGGAGTTATGGAGTTATAGAATCACAGAATCATTGAGCTTGGAAATGACCTCCAGCATTATCAAGTTCAGACTTTGACCAAAACCCTAGAATCTTGTGAATGTTGTTGACAGTTGTTTCAGCCAAAACCCGAAGTACCCCAAGGCACAGCAGGTTGCCTGTTGTCTGCTTGCCTGCTTGTGTTAAAGTGTGCTCTGACTGCACGAACGCAAATCCAGCAACACACCATCCAGACTGAAGAGAGCCTTGGGGCTGAAGGATCTGATTATGAGGGACAAGCCCCTATGAAATACAGGAGGGAAGAGGTGGAAGCATGCCTGTAGGTACTACACAAGCAAGGAAGTCCCCTGCACTTTAAAGCCTAGGGTTCTCATCTCATATTTGAGATAAGAACACACAAGTGAAAAACAATCAAAGAACGCTTGTTGCTGATAACTGACTCTCTGTTCTGGGAAGTCATGAGTATGGCTATAGCTTTGGAAAATAAGTCCAGAAGAAAAAATACATTACACTTTGTCTCTTAAAACCAGAGATTAAGCATGTAATGTCTTTTTATAATGTAATATAACTTTTAGAACTGATGTCACTATAGGTCTGTAACATATGTAACCGCTACCATTACAATCCCAGCCAATTCTGTCCTTTGTATTGTACTTCGAAGAATAAAAGCTGGCTAATGACTTCCCATATCTCTTTCTACAGCAAGAGTCTCTCTGAAGTAGGCTGCTGGAAATTATAAGATCAAGCAGCTGCCTACTAAATACCAACAGCTGCAGAAGTGCCTTGCTGAGCCATGGGTAGTACGTGCAACTTGCTTTATGTAGAGTTGCTTGGGAAGGAGATTTGTTAGACAGACAGGCACAAACAGAAAAGGGTATCATTTGCCTTCCTGGTGCAGTTTTTAAATCCCCTCTCCCCCATCCTTTCATGGCTCAATTTGCTTTTTCACATTAAACAGCAGCAATTTATATGATAATACCAGTGACATAAAATCTAGAGAGTTTCTCGAGTCCTCCCTTGTCTGGGCAATCCCTCCCTGTCCTCAAAAGAAGAAATATGTAGGAGTTTCATATTTTGAAGCTTGCATGCATGCAGTCTCTCTGTGACAGTGATGGCTGTGACAAGGATTTGTCAGGGCCAGCAGACACAATTCATCCATGGCTGATGCTGCCACTGCACAGGACAGCGTCATCTGTGCAAAGTTCAGCTGCATCTCAGGGTTCCCAAAAGCAGCAGCTCAGGTCTCAGTGAAAATATCCTACCATTGCTGAAGGGTAACGTGAGGAACAGCACCTTTTTCAGGCCCCACTGCTTTATGGTCTGTCAAAGAAATCCCTGATAGTAGCAACCACTGGAGAACTCTAAGGACCTGCTACAAATTCACATATTTTGGATGTTTGCAATAATCTGGGGATTTGAGCCCTTGCTAACATTTTCCAATGTTGAGATTTCAGCTAATGTCAGACCCATGAAAGGTAAGTTATTTTAAATTCCTTAACTCAAGATAGGTTATGAAACAAGCAAAATCCAAATTCAAAACAAGGCAAGGCAAGACAAAAAAGGATTATGAAGACACAGGCATACAGAATCAAAAGGAAATAAGTTGCTGATGACTTAGATCAGGTTTAAGGGAATGTCTTGCCTTGGATGGTTCAGCTAACAAGCTGACAGGCTCTTCACAATCTTCCCAGTGGGGATTTCTCACATGACTTGTAATTAGAGAAGGGATTCAGCATCTGAAAAAGAAGGGCGGTTAAAATGGTAATCAAAACCCTGGGTAGGTATTCTCTGTAGATCAATCCTTACTTTTCATAAAGACCTGCTACGTGGCTACCAGGCTTCCATAGAATCACAGAATCAAAGAATGTTTTGGGTGGGAAGAGAACCTTGAAGGTCACCTAATTCCAATCTCCCTGCTCTGGGTAGGGATACCTTGAAATGGACCAGGTTGCTCAAAGCCCTACACAACCTCACTTTGAAGATTTCCAGTGATGGGGTATCCGCAACTTCCCTGGGCAGCCTGTTTCAGTGCCTCACCACCCTTAAAGGATTTTTTTCCTAATATCTAAAATAAACCTAGTCTTTTCCCATTTAAACCCATTTCCCCTTGTCCTGTCACTATCTTTCCTTGAAAACAGTCTTGCTCTATCTTTCCACTGAGTTCCCTTCAGGAACTAGAAGGCCCCAAATGAGGTCACCTTCTCTCCAGTGCCATAGGAGACACTGCTACACAAATTTGATATGAAAATGTACTAATTAAAATCAGGAAGGTGGGAGTGATGTACTCTCTGAATCCTCCAGGCCCCAAGAAAAGATAATTTCAGATTTTGTCCCTTCATTCCTCAGATCTTGACAGGTTTATGAGAAGGTCACGTTCCCTCTGTGCCCTGTAAGCTCTCCTTACAGATTAATGGTGGAAGGACTGGTGTGGTGTCCAGAGCACCACTGCAGCTCCATGTGAGCCCAGGCTGAGCTGAGCACACCAGAATTTAGAGACCTGTGTTAAACTCAGATCATTAACATATGAAAACTCCCTGATTCCCAGACCATCCAAACAAAATTCATATGATCAGAAGCACAATATAAATCCAAAGCATAGTACACATCTACTGATCTAGACCTGGTGAGTGTTTTTCGCAGCATTAGGCTCTTACCTGTCCAAAGTGAAAGAGAGATCCCTATGCAGGAAAGAGATATAAAATACCAATGAGAGAGTAACAGCAAAATTTTTCTCTCCTGATGAAGGTGTCAATTTGCCTCCCCAGTTTACCAGCCATTGCCCTTCACCCCAGAAAAAGAAGTTGCAATTAAGACAACTTTGCCTGCTGTGTTTGTCCAAACCTCTTCTGAAGTGATGATACTGCACTCCTCTACCCAACTAGCCTGAACAAACTGACCTTTAAAATGAATGAACTGTTTTATCCTTGACCTCCTGGGAGGGATTAGACATGACAGTCATATTTAATAGGAAGAAGCTTAATAGGTTTATTCCTGTAATACAGAGATCTCTGCTAATTTCAATGTAGTTTCCCAAAGAGAGTACATAGACACAAATTGAACAATCCCAGTGGTATAATCAGAGATACAAAAGTAGAGAATTTAGCTTAAAACTCCCCCACAAAGGCTGACTCTTGAGAACCTTTGACAACCCTGCTGCTCCCACCTGATTTCTCAGGGTAGAAGGTTCCTGGACCCTTGGTTCTGGCACACAGTGAAAACCCAGTTAGGGGAATTTCTTTAAGTAAGATTAGCACTAATTAATCAATTTAAACATGAAATTGAGATGGGGTGAGTGTTTTAATAGATGTCTGTAAGACAACAAAAACCAGATGTGTTTTCCTCAAAACTTTCCCCCACACAATGTGTACCAACCTCTCTTTTATATGTTTTTATATATGTATAAAAGGTCTTGATTTAGGTAGACCATAGCATAATGAAATCATGTTACAATAATATACATTCTGAGAACTCAAAGCTAATGAGGAATGACATTTCTAACATAGGCAACCTGGTTATCCTTTAAGGAAATGGCAGAATGCCATTTTTTATGCAGCAGTTTTCTGCCTGTCCTCAGTGATATTGCTACTAGCGGGAAACAGGGTCTTCTAAACAATTCCCCAATTCTTCCAAATACTCTTTTCTATTAATCCTCATGATAGCTGTATTTTTTAAATTTAAAAAAATTGTCTCAGCATGCAAGTAAGAAGTCTGACCACTGTGTCTGTCAATAAAGTATCCAACTACCTGGTTGGAATACCTGACTAAGGAACACTATTGCCAGACAGATTTTAGTCTTCCTCAGCCAAAGGAGAGGAAATATTCTGGATTTATAGAAGTACAAATCTAATTAAAACCAGGCCCTACCTTTTATTCATACTCCATTTATTCTCCACAGTTGCTCCACATCTGTGCTAGGCTCTACCTACCATCATTTCAAGACTGTAAATTACCAAGTAGCAAGCAATTTGTGCTGCTAAGTTTATGTGCAATGTTACTTCCAGAGTTTTATTGTAACTTAAGAAACAAAAACTACTGTATTAAGGAGAATGGCAGGGAAGAAACTTCACAGATAGAGACACATCAGGCTGAATTATAGCAGTTACCCAACAGTGATGTCTGCTGATTTGTAACAGACAATAATACAAGTGTACCAAAAAGGAGACCATTAAAATGAGATCCTTCTCATAAAGTGCTGTTCTTCACAGTCTCCCTTTCTGCCTTGAAAATGTAACATTTGTTAACTAGATGTAGAAACCATATAACATTCAGTTGTGAAAGCAATAATGAAAACAATGACATTTGTTGGAACCCTGGGTTTAGAAAATTTAGGTTTCTGGGATATATGTAACAATATGGAGGATTTGGGGTGTGGATTTGTTCTTCTTCTTTTCTTCTTCTTCTTCTTCTTCACAAATCTGGGTGCTCTGGTATTGGGTCAAAAAACCCGCAGTGTGGATCATGAATAGTTAGTTATTGGATTATAAGAAAAAATAAATTACTTGGCATTCCATAATTGGGTGATTTGGACCTTAAAAGACGTTGGAAGTTAGAACTCAGAGCCATTTTCTGCCTTGTTAACTAAGAAGCACATCCCATGCAGCTGTACCATAGATAAGAAAATAATAAACACCTAAGTCCGAAGAACAACCTAGCATCCTCTGCCTTTTAATCCAAACTCTGAGTAAAAGAACTCGCAAAACAAAAGTAAAGAAGAAAAGAAAAATGAAAAAAGAGAAAATTAACAGCATTAGTTGATAATGTCCAGATCATTTTATGGAGGAAAAAGCTCAGGTAAAATGCTATGATTCCAGGAAGAATTTCATCTGGAGTTAGATATTCACTATAATTGAAGGCTCAGTGAATAAATAGATGTATTTCTTCCAGTTATCACCTGGGGTGTAACCACAACTCAAAGACTGGTCAGAAGAGTTACCTTGCCCAGATGTTGCCATCCACTTTTCAGGATCCATTGTTCTCCACCTGACAATAAAAACAGGCCTTTCATAATGCTGCTGTAGTTTTGTCCTGGAAGTTTTCATGACAGGGTGAACTGAACAAGTACATGTAACCTCGGGGTGACTTTAAACCCTCATGGTTTAAATATTGTTTCAACACGGCAACATCAACCTGATATAATGGACTATCCTGCCTCCAGCCCCAGCCCCTTACTCACCAGTCTGACAGAGTCTCTTCCTGAATCTGGAGACAAAGCACTAAATGTCTGCCCCCAAGCTATAAAAAAGAGAAGATAAGATATACCTGACCAAGGTACATTGGACTTGTCTACTTCCAGAAAACACATTAACAATCCCCAGCCACTTCTTCATCCTCTGGTCAGAGCACACATGCATTTTCTGCTTTGGTCAGGATCATTAAGGCCATCTCTATATTCTTTTTCTCCTGCTTCTTCCTCCCAAATTCTTTGTAAACGTCTGTCCAATTAGAATACAAAAATACACAGAATGGCATATGAATTCTTTTTTTTAAAGGAAGCAACACTCTGAAACGTCAGCCACTTTTCTCTGCACAGTTGCTATGCGAATATCAAAACATCTTTCCCAAGTCTGTTCTCCTGGCCAAGGCACCACATTCAGTGACATGCACCATTTGTTTGTTAAAACTCATCAGTGCTAAGCACATTTTATAATTTTAATAAAGCCATTTTATACTTTCATAATTGTGGCAGGGCATTTCACCCCTCTCCCCACCACGGGTGGCCGGTGCAGATAGGAGAGATAACTCAGGTGGGCAAGGCCCAGTGGGTATCGTCTCCTGGCAGAAAAAGGTCTGCCAGCTTAACAGATGTGGGAAGAGATAAAAAAACCATAGGTGACCCAAAGGCCTGTTTTCACACTATGAAAGTACTACAGTTTATCACAGAGGCAGAAGTCTCTTACACACACCTTGGGAACATAAGAGACAATTTCTTCCCGAAGCTTGGACACAACTTCGTGGTTACTTTTCTGGAAATTGAGGGAAAGGATTTTGATGTGTGCCCCTTCAACTATTTGGTGGTAAGAAATATTGGATCCTAAGTTATACTATTTCTTAGCTGGCTGTAAATTTAATGGTACCTTTAATAATATTCCCTTTTGTCTTGTTCCTGTGTAGTAATAGTCCACTTTAAGTCTCATGTCTGTTAGTTTTGTGTCTATTAAATAAATAATTCATTCTATAATAGACCAAATCAGCCATTATTGAAGAACTTACAAATGAGAGTGGGTCTTGGGGTGCTGGCCACCTCAATAACACAACTGCCTGCTGCCAGAGGCTTGAGCAAGAGGCAGGGACTTATTTAAACCCACATCATCCATTCATAACAATAATTTTAATAATAATTTAATTTACATTTTATAATTTTATAATTTTAATAAATGACGAGTGGTTGAGTGATATGGCAAAAGGTGAGAGAATCTGGATGGAAGAGAGGAAAAAATAAAGAGAAGCTGTATCTTCTGCTACTGTTTTGCCTCCTCAGTACATAGCATGGCTCATGAATATGATTCCCTCCAAATTCCAGCTGTCACAGAGCTGTCAGTGTCTTCATGCTGAATAAGAATTTCTTGCTAAACCACTCACTTAACTCTATGTAATGCTCATGTCGCTAAATGACTGCATAAAATGGTGTCTTTAATACTTGTGAATTGTGCTACATGTGGAGCAGTATTCCCACAGAGATCTGAAATTTGCTACCTTAGCAACAAAATCATGTTAATTTAATATGTGTGTGTGTGTTTACCTTCACTTCTTTCTTCAGATGTTCTACAGGAATGAAAATATACTGAGAGATATTCCCAGTTCCTAAATCTGGGATTTTAGGTTATGCTAGAGTCAGGATAGTTAATAATATCACGACCAGGTTACACTGGTATTCATCCCCGGCTCACCTAAGCAGAGTCCTCTCAAACTGAGATGATCACAGGCTGACATCATTCCCAGCCAGCCTGAATGGGATTTTTCCTTCATTGAGATTTCTAGATAATTTCTTTCTCAGGGAAGGGCAGTTCTGTTCTGGATCAATTTGCCACAATCTGTACTGTTCAGCTGTCCACAAAATACACTAAAATGACACTTCCAGCTGTACTGTATTCCAGAACTTATAAAATTAATTTAATTTTAAAAGTACATAAATTAACAATTTTATTTTGGTCTTAGATTAAGAGTAAATGAAACATATTAAGGGCTCAATATCTTTCACAGCACCTATGGGGTGTCTGGGAGTTATTCAACACAACAGTATAGTTCAGCCTACAGACTATCTAAGGGTTCCTTGTAGAGGAGAAATCCTCTTACATATCAATTGCTTAAGAGGTATTGTAAATCAGAACTAACCCTGAATTTTAAGACAAGGAATAATAAAACATATTTTATCAGAAATTTAAATGTTTCAAACAAATCAACATATTATAAAGAATATTGGGGGTTTTTTTGCCAACCCTGGTCAAAGCAAACTATTCCTTTTGTATCCTGTGTTTTTCAGAAATAATTTGGTATATTACCTTTTAATGTAAAAATGTACCAAGACAATCAATACCTCAATAAGCGTCTGTTATCACTGAGAGAGGAGATGTGAAACTGAAAGTAGCAGGAACATGTCACCTGCAGCCCCAAAAAAAATCCAAATATATCAGAGATCAGAGAATATTCTGAGTTGGAAGGGACCCACAAGAATCATCAAACACCACTCCACAAATTATAGAAATGAGACAAACAGGACCATTAGGTTTGCTCTGTTGGCTTTTTTGTAAATGGCATTTGCAGCCTTGGCCCCACCTACACCCATGGTGTTATTTTCCCTGAGTTAGCAGAGTGATTCCACCTAGCACATGTTCATATGGTATCACAACTCTGCTGGGAATCAGCATCATACACAATTGATATTGGGTGATTAATTTTTTTTCACTTCTAAGGGGTGCTTCATGTTCTTTGGGGACAGATTGTTTTATTGGTTTCAGGCAGCAGTGAAAAGAGAGAAATGCAGTACTTTGATGTGTGCAAGGAATGAGATAAATCCAGAGCACAGGAAAAGGCAGCAATGCTCCAGTGATGTCTCCAAGCCATTTAATTAAATTTTGCACTATCTTGTAATCACACATTTCTGGGGGTGACCTGAAGCATCAGAAACAATGGAGCAGAATTTGGTGCTCTGTCTATTTCTTTCCATTTTTAAGAGAGAACCAAAAGGGTCTCAGTATGGACAAACAAGAGGAATGTGGACTTTTGGTGTGACCTAACTGGCACAGAAAGAAGAGAGGCTCAGGCAGGACTCTATCAGTCTGTTAATATCAGCTGAAAACAGCAAGGCTGCATCATGCTTCCTAACTCACTTAAACAGGGCAGACAGGGAAAAAGGAAGTATCACTGCTTAGCAACAGCATTTCAGTCCATTACAGATGGACTGTGCCACTCGGCAGGACCGTGATCCCTTCCACCCCACTGCAGGCAGGGAGGCAAACACACATCAACAAGAAGATGCATAAACTCTAGTCAAGCTTTCATGAGGCTGAATACTAAAGCAATGCCTCAAAAGTTGATCCTCGTCCCTTCTTTTTCAAAGATGTGAGAAGGTGATTGGATTTTTGCCAGTTGGTTTGTCAGGGCCTGTTTGGGCTGGGGAGAAAGTTTGCTTATGTTATTAACAATTAGGAGAGCTGAAGAAAAAATTAAGTAAAATCCTGCTCTCTAAAGCAGTTGGGGGCACAGCAGGGATGTACACAACTGGAGTTTCTTACTCCATCTTGCAGAAGGGAAAGCACTGGTATCAGAAGGAGCAGAGCAGACTTACAGTGGTTGCTTACCTCTAAGATCGTGAGCACAGGTTCCTTCCTTTTCTGGGGTGCACAAGCCAAACACACAGTTCCCCCCTCTACATCTGCTGGCCCCATAAACTGTCCCAGAAATCCATATTGTCACTTTGATTAAGGGTGACAAAATCAGCAAAATGCAGAGCAAAGTGGATGCTCTGTTTCTGCTCCAACCAGAAAGAGTAGCATCAGCAAGTTCTTAACGCCCCATTGACTCCTGCATGATGGCAATACAGATGGTACAGTGAAAAACCAGCAGTGAGAAGAGCTACATAAAACCTAGAATTTTAGGATCATTCTGCAGAGTTCCATCCTGTTGAAACACATCTGTTCAGCTATAGAGACAAGATGTGCTGGCTGCAGATTGATCGAAAAGAGTCTGAAGAAGGGATGTTACCGCCTGCAGTAGCACGAGAGGGGGGCTTAAAACAAACAACACAAACCAGCAGTTAGGTTTTGACTTTGGACTAACTTTGATTCACATTAAAAGGAGTAAAGCAGAACAAATAGCCTAAACTGCTCAGTGAAGTGCGTCAGAAAGCAAGTCCAGCCATAAAGCACTAGTCTACTCAGGGATTATATAGGGTTCTATCAAGTTGGTTTAATACCCATCTGTATTCTGCAACAATTTGCTCTGTAAAAAAAGGAGTTTAAAAGAGTTTGTTTGCCTCACAAAGATTTACTAATGAGCCATATCCTGCTGTTTATTTGTATGCTGCATTTCTTTAAAAAATTCACAGATATTTAACCTGGAACTGTGGCATGTTTAGGGCTCTGAAAGTTATATTAGGAAAGGAACATAATGATGAATATCTCTCCTTCCAGAAGGAAGAATATGAGACTACAGATGGGACTGGCAAACAGCAGCACCTAGATACTTCAGCCGCTGATAACTGCAAACAAATATTGCAGACCTCTGCATTCTATATATGGGGAGAAGCATGTCTGCATCTCTGATCAGCAGGGCCCTTTGCAGTCCTGCCCTGTAACTCCTGTGCTGCCTGCAGAGCTGGGCAGATCTGGGGACAATTCATGGGAATATCCAGGTAATGCAACCAGGCACAGCCCAGAGTTCAAACGCTTTAACAGGCCAAAGGCAAGGGGAACCTCGAGCCCTTTCAATGGTGCAGCCCTGTTGCTCTGTTGGGATTTGCCTTAAGGTTTTTGAAGAAAAGAAATGCTAGAGAAGAAAATGAAAGGCTTAAATAAAATTTTATAGCAACAAAAGGAAAATCCTACTAAGCAAACAAAAAAATGAAATCTCTTATCTCCTATCACAGACTAAAAATCAGTTAGAAGCTGTAAAAAACAGTAAGAAAAAGGCACTGGTTCCCATCCCAGAAGAAAGGTTTTAAAAGTAAATTAATCCAATTTAATGGGTTTATTAAGGATCAAGATAAAGGAAAAAAATTAAATGGAAAATTTGTCCTCAGCTGAAAATCATTTATCACAGTGAGGACCAAAGAAGGCAACAGAAGGGCTCCTTCCTCAGCCCAAAACAACAAATTTAATGCACAAAAAAAGCCCAGTAATCTATACGGAGAGGAACAATGTAAAGTCCTAGGATGAGTCCAAACAGACTAACATGGTCTCAAGAACACCACAGCATCCTTGTGAAGAGTCAGTGAACCACATCATTAACAGGTATTGGATGATGTGGGTAATGTATACCTATAAGCACACACCTATGGATAACATACACCTTTATTATGACATTATTTAAGCCCTTCATACAGCTTCATTCACAATCATGTGTCCAGTTCTAATCACTTATTGTTTAAAATATTCCAGTGGAAGTGGTGGAAAATATATGGAAATGGCCCCTATAGAAGGTATTAAAAAGACACTTGTCAGAGAGAAGCAATAAACATTACAGACAGTGAAAAGGGAATCAGATACTTTCAAGTTTTAAAGCAGATACTCATGTCTCCTACTAATTTACTAAAAAGTAACTGAAAATGTAGTTAATCTGGAAAATTGAAAGAAATTTATTTTAAAATCAGACTAATCCTATGCAGATCACTACCACAACTCAAAAAAAGCAGTTGGATTTATAGAACAAAGACAGCAGTGGCCTAGTTAAGATTAGAAACAACAAACAAACAAACTCAACAAAGTTTCAGATATGCAGAGAAGTGCATCATTTAAGACTGGGGGAAAAAACACTTTACGTATTTAATTAAAATTTGGCCAGACAGGATTTCTAGTGCCTTCCTCTAAAGAATCTGACTGCTTTGACAATGCAAGAGCAGAGTGACAGGTTTCCCCTGGAGTGATGTCTGCTCTTTCTGCCTGTGCTCCTAAACTGGGTAATTGGGAATTGACATAAAATTCTTTGACTTTAATGATGAAGAAAAATATTACATATTCTACTGGATCTTCTTAGACAATAATTAAGTTAAGGTTTTGGGAAAGCTTTTTTCTACTTGATTTTTATTCCCTGCTATTTCCAGAACAATAATAAACATACTGATCCTGCACTTGACAGTGCCCTGCCCCTTAAAAATGTTCCCTGCCACAGAGCAGTACAAAAGAAGGGCAACTCAGTTCCTTCACAGCCCCATATATTGCATAGGAAAAATGTATGTTCACTAGGATTTTTTCACAGTCATCCATTTCAAAGATACCAGGAGAACACAGATGCTCATTTATTGACTATAATAACCTTCAGGATATTTCTCAGCATTCTAATTTAACAGCTAGCTGAATTTCCATTTTTAAAAATGTTTTTAAGAACACACTCTCATTTTCTTACAAAAAATGCAAGTGAAAGGGTGAAAATCATATAGGTAATTCCAGAAGAAAAAAAAATTATATGTACTTATATATATAAGGAAAGAAATGCTTTTAGTTGCTAGGTGACAACATTTTTACCTGTTCTGTCAGAGTATTTGCAAAATACTTACAGCCAAGTACATTAATGTCAGCTTTTCATCAGTTCTATAGCAGGTGAAGATATTCAAAAAGACGTAAAATCATGCTTGAGAAGCAATCCAGTATTGCAAGTACCAGCTAAATAATGTAGGACAACCTATTAAAGTTAGAAATGTAAATGGAAGATTATGGAAGGAGATTAAATTGATTAACATCTCATGCATATTGTGGGAGAATAACCAAGAGGAAAGATAAAACTGCTCGATAGTTAGTCTTCATGCTCACAGGTGAGGTGCTCTGAGTTTTCAGCCTGAGGTGAGAGCAGAGGATACAATTTTAGCCTTCACACTCAAGTTAAACATCATGAAGTTGGATGCTAGCAGCTCTCCAGAGCAGCATCAGGTAAAACACAGGGCAGACTTTTAGGAACTACATCACCTGAAACAAAAAAGCAATTGGAAGAATTCTGGAAAAGAGCAGAGAATTGGTACCATGGATACCAAGAGAGTTTTATGCAAACAATTAAAATCATTATATATACCTTGATTAAGGGATTACCGAAGCAAGACACAGTGAAATGTCAACATATTAAAGCAGAGAGATGTACAGAAATCAAAATTTAATGACATTTTCTTCTTCCAGTGGATTATCTTAGCTCTGAAAGCAGAGTTTTGACACTTAAAAATCAACTAAAATGTTCACATTCTTTATTAATATACATAAAAATTAATATATGAAATTAATATTAAAACATTTTTTGCTTTGATGAATTATGTACATTCCCCTTAAAGTTATATTTGGTCTATCCATGCAGACCCAGAAAAGAGGGAACTGAAAAACAAGAGTAATTTTCATACCAAATGAGATGTGCTGTGACAATTACTCTCCAGACCTTAACCTCAATTTGTGACACCACTACCACTTTACTGAAAACTAACAGTACAGAGAACAAAGGCAGTGCCATCCTCAATCCTGGTAGGGATCAAACATCGTGACTGCCCTGACCTGCACAGAGCTCTGTGCCAGCCTGAGCCTTGAACCATTGCTGGCAGCTTTCTTGGCTCTTGTCCCTGCTTGCAGAGGAGAAATCACTAGTGGGGAGGCCACTCCCTGTAGCTTTCAAAATATAGATACTAGAAAGCATATATTGAATAATTACCCTTTTCAAATAATTTAGCACAATTATGGTGCTGTACTTCACCTCGCAGTAGCCGCTGCATACTTGGTGGCTACAGGAAAATAACTGGATTCTCTTGGCTCTCAAAGTGAGCACAAATGAGACAAATCATGAACCAGGAATTAAATCTCATTTAAAACAGTACAGTACATTAGTGCCTGATTGCTTTCTTAATCACTTTTGTTCTGTACAGAGCATCTTCCTTAATCATTCTTTTACCCTATACGTAACACCCCCCATATAATTATACTGCTTTTACATTATATTATTATGGATTAAGGAAGCACCTCCTCTGCTTTTAGTGACAATTATTCCACTCTGTGAAAGAAATTGGTTACTTTTTCCAGCAACAGAGCTGATGTCCATTGTGATATCTAAAATATTGCTTGATTAGTTAAAAGGTGATCATTTTCAGAAATCACTGTGTGATAATTATCTGCCTGTTCTGGTATCATGCTTTTACTGAATTTGTCTCCATATGTGAGGTCTAAGGATTCCTTGTTAGGCTTTCAGGTTAAATCTCAATAAAATAATGGAAACTACGCCAAATTTTTTTGCCTAACACAAAACTCAGATCTCTTTATCTTCACTGTCACTTGCCACCTCTGAAAATGGCTCCCAAATACATGTTTCTTTCACCATAATTGAATGCAATTTTTTAACTCCGTAACTCTCTTAGTGCTCACCAAATCTTATCTGTCTATGGCTACATGGTGTGGTTTGATGGTCCTGCTGTGGTTGCAAGTGGACACATACATTCTGAAAACAATTAGCAAAGTGGCAATAAAAAGAAAGGTGTCTGGCAGCATCAGCAATGAAATTAATAAATAAATAGGTGATGCCTAAGCTTCTCCTCCCTTTGGAGGTTATTAGTGTTGAAAAATCAGGAATACTTTAAAGTCTGTGTGCAGAGTATAACGTAGTGGAGGCTGCATTGCTACTGAGTGCAGTACTCTGCAGCTGGAGATTCTGCTCTCTCTGAGGAGGTTTTACAGACAAAAAAAATATACTTGTAAAAAGTATGCATTTACCACTTACAGGAAAAATTGAAAGAAGTTTCGAATAGCAAACCATGAGGCCAAGTTCCCCATGGCTCATCAAAGCTCAGTGTGTTCCATTCTGAAGCACAATGTCTTTGATCTTTCATGTAAATATCACAGAATCAGTATCTCCTCATTTCACTCTTTGAGTTGTGACTGCCAGGGATTTACAACTGGTGATAATTCATGGCTGGATAGAATTGGTCCAGAGCAAAACAAGCAAAGTACCATTTCTTCAAGGGAACAAATATTCAAATCAGCCTTTATGGTTCCTCCAGATGGAAATACTTTTTCTTTGATGAGGAATATTAATACAACAGCAGTGGGCTTTTTAATTAATTAGTGGGTCATTAATCTGCTGATCTCTGCAGATAATGAAATCATAGTATTCAAAGAACTGAGAAGTTATTTCAACAAACTTTAAATGCTGAGCTAATCTCTTCAGTGATGAGTTCAAACTCAATGTGAGAAGAGACAGAGCTGTAACAGGAACTATTTGTTCCAACATCTGTATTGCTGTTCCAAGACTTGATACTAAACAAATAAGCTCAGTAAAATCTCTTCATGTCTAAGCAATTATTTCAGCTTTTTTTTTTTATGGACTAAGCACTAAGTGCATCTGGCTGAGTCTGACAAGCTAATCTTCAATTATTAAAATTCATAATTGAAACAGAAAATATTTTCATTAATTGCAAAACAAATGTAGAGAATATCAGCAAAATTCAAAGGGACAGGACTGGCTTTGTGTTAAAATTCTTAAAGAAAGAAAATGACTGATTTTTTTAAATTTTTAGGTGCTTTTTATCTATAAGTTTATCCTTAAATACCTCTCCAATATTTTTCCATGCAAAGAAATTACAATGCCATTTATAACTTGTTCTTTTAAATTTACATGAGTAGGAATTTCAGGTTTATTATTCCTCCATGTGGAACATCCCCAATATTCTACTTCATATCTCAGGAGATCCTTACACTTTCCTCATCTTTTTCATGTTTTAACAATTCTTTTTTTTGATTGCCCTCAAAGACAGCAATTTTGATATCCTCTGGGCAAAGCAGTGTTGCATATAATCCACTCTCATGCCTCATCTTAGCCCATTAGCTGCTCTGTCCCACTCTCAACCAGAAAATAATTTTCACAATTGTTGTCCCACACCTGAAAACATGCCTGGGTAAAAGCTCACCTTTTCCAAAACTGCAACAATCACAGTGCAATATTTATTCCTGGCCTGAAGCTGATTTCTTCTCCCTGAGTCAGTTGGCTCCCAATCTACCACTACCCCGACCCTGCTGCAGCATTTAGGTCCCACTGTCACTGCCTCTGGTTATGCACTTCTAACCCACCTCCTGGCCTGGAGCAGCAGAGCATCCACAGCTTTAATCTGAAGGAGGTGTCTGGACCCCAGTAACTCACCATTTGCTTCTATTTTATGGGGTGCTAAACCACACAGCCATCTCTAGAACAGGTCATTGAGCAGAAATCAGAGGGGGCAACTGACCTCATCACGTGCAATCTGGGTCTGCTTCCCAGTGAAATTGGCGTCGCTGAGCAAGCAGAAAACAGCAGCAAGGACCTCCTCTAGGTGAGCAGGAAGCCAAATTATTCAAAAGTGTAATTGAAACTGTCTCATGGTTTTCTTTCAGCTCTTTCAAAATCACAGGATGAGCAGAACAAATCTCTTGCCCAGTTACATGTTTCTGACAGGAATCAACAGCAGAGGTTTAGAGAAAAAGAAATGAACAGGGACTAGCACTTTGAAGTTTTCTCCACAGCATACCCCCATCTTCTGTCAAAACACAATTCAGAGACTTCCTAAACCAAAGTTTGTGTCTGCATCCTTATTTTTAATGATTCCTTTTTTTTTTTTTATGAACATATCTTTGAGACTTTTTTAGCTCTCAAGGTCCACGTCATGCGGTAGCAATGCTGTGCTTCTGCTGGGTAACAACTTTCTTTCTTGTATCTTCTAGAAACCATGTGTGATCATTTCAACTGCTGCCATACTGGTCTCATCCTGTAAGAAATAACAAACAGTTGTTCCTTACTCACTTTCTGTATGGTATCTCTGGTTTTATATTTCTTTCTGTTCAGCCTCCCTTTAGCAACTGTATGGTGGTTTTTATCATTTTCAACTTTCTTTGAATAAAACCAAAGAGACACAAAACATGAATATACAGTGAATTTAGAGTGACATAGTGATATTTTCTGATTTTTCCAATGAAGTCATCCCACTAATTGTTTAATACACCATCTGCCTTTTTTACCACTGCTGAACATTGAGTTGACTTTTTTTTGAAGTATCCACAAAAATGCCAAGATATATTTTCAGAATGGTAACAGCTTATTTGCAGACCAATTTTCTTTGGTTTAGTTAGGGTTGATTCCCTCTCTTCCCGCCTTTCTCCCATTACCTTGCACAAATCAACAGTGAATTTCATCTGCAAGTGTATTACAGATCTTTCAGCCTCATTAGATTCTCTTGCAAGTCCTCAGAGCCAACTTTTGTGTTTACAAACCAAAATAGTTTCATACTGCCTGTAGACACTTCCCTTGCTCTCATTGCTTTGCCAGATTCTTTGTGAATTTTTATCCTAGCCTAAAAGTTCTAGATAAGCTTCAGAATTATATTCTTGTAATTCTGAGCTTTCCTCCAGCTATATCAGCATGGGGGACATCAGAAATATAGTAAATAAGAAGATTTGGAAGGAAAAGCAGTGAACAAACCTGTTGTGTCTGAGACTGCTTTTATCTGAGATTATATTTGAGACTTTTTACAAATAAAATGTACCTGGTTTCTCTTCTCTCTTTGCAAGTGGTGATCCCAAGTATACCTAGCTAAAGTCTAAACTGTTGATAAAGTGGGACCTGAGAGGGAAAAAAAGTGTATCTAGTTATAGGAAATTCACTGGCACCACAGAGCCAGCTCCATCCCAACCAAAATCTGAGATTAAAGACAAGGGGAAAGAATCTGGAATTGCTGCAGAAAACAGTTTAGTCATCTGAGGCATTCTGGCCCAATGACTCCTTTTGTTATCTAATGAAAATGTTGCCATGTGAGTGTTTAATTAAGATTAGAAAACTACTTCACTCTTTTATAGCTCCAGGTACATTGCTCAGCATGCAACAACATTCCTGTGAAAGTAAAGGATTTTTCCCTTGTTTTCTCTGGCACCTTACTTTTTCTGCTGCCTGAACTTCGTTCTGTCTGTGCAGCCATTCTATAAAGCACACCTTATTTAAATATGATTGATTCCCTTGCTCTTCTGGATACCCACTTCATTTAATACAGAATATTTAAATGCTTCAACAAAAGAAACAATGATCACTGGTACATCTCATTTTTTTCTTGTCCCTTCAAAGCAACATTCCTTTTTTGTGTGTTTTCCCCTTGAAGACATTTCTGTAGCATTGAGTACCATAATCTGCCAGAATTTCATGAGCCATAATGAGATCTCATAGTATCATCCTGGGAGATGCTGTAGATTTCAGACTGCCTCACCAACCAATCCCTTTCAAGCTCCTTCCAAAATGAACAAGACAGTGAAAAATAAGGTAATTAGATAACACTGATTCAGTATTATGTTGCATGTTGTAAAAAATAGGAGAGAAAATCTATGACATTCAGCTCTTTGGTGTTCTGCAGTGAAGTGCATAATATTTGCAATGCATAAGGTTGGTACTCTTATATCTCAATACACACCTCTGGAAATTCTTCAGTTTCCACAAGGAAGAGCAGATATTCACATTAAAATCCATTAATTTAATCCACCAAAGGCCATAAAAATTCAGAGGGTGCTGAACCATTCCTTACCTAAGCATTTACAGAAATCTTGTAATTGAGAAATACTTACATTTCACTGAAAAGCTCAATCATGCCAGAGGAGCTTTCAACTGCTGACGTACCAGAGTTATTTGGAATATTCATTTTATGGTTAAAAATGAATTTGACTTAAGGTAAGGGAAAAATGCTTGGCTCTAGTGTGAGTTTACAGGTGATCTATATAAACTTGAGAGCAAGTCACTACAAATAACATCTTACTCACATGGCCCATTTCTGAGTAATTCCTTCCTTGACCTTGTATTTGGATACATTTGTCAGTAAAGATACCAGTTGTTAGTGTCTCTATTTATGAATGCAAGTCTAACAGTATAGATCACACAGGTTTCCCAGTGTTTCAGTGCCTATTCCTGGCTCAAAAATGAACAAGAAAACAGACCATCTTATTTCCTTGTATTTTCTGCCTTTTAAATCATATTCCCTGCCTACTTCTTCTGGTGCTTCCTCCCCTCATATAAAAGGCTCAAATCATAGTGTTACAGCCTATAGCTCTCAGGGCTCAAGCAAATATTTGTGTATATAAGACATATATGAGCAGTTCATCCAAAACAAAACTTTTCCTTGTGTTACCTGTGGAGGGCCTAGTTTTATTAATGCAAATAATAGTGCAGAGTCACTGCAGGTAACATGGTACAAATAACCATAAAAGATGGAGAAAAGGCCTGCTCCAAACCTTGAATCCACCTGAGCAGTAGTCTGGGTCAGATGCACTAATACAATCAAATCTTTGCTCCTTTTTCTTGGGTACTCTCTCCCTGTGTTAGCTGTTTCTAACCATGTGCAAGTTCCTTAACTCTCCCACTCATCACTGCTTACAGAGGTGTTTGCTGCTTCTCTGAGAACTTTCCTACTGAGAGTATTTGTCAGGTAAGAGATCTCCCCTGCTTCAATCACATAGGAACATTCTGGCTGAGTGTGGGAGGCAAAAGTCTCGCTGCTTACAGATGGCAGGAGAGGAAAAATACACATCCCCTCCTGCCCTACCTCTGCAGAGACTCTGAGAGTCCCAGGAACCCTCAGCTAGAGACTGCCTTAGCAACCACGTGTTAGTGGAGACAACCTCCATCTGTTTAGCCTTCCTGTAAATATAACTGAGATCTTGTCAAGTCTATCAGTTGAAGCAAAATGGGAATTCTTTCCCTGTACTTATTTTCTAAGAAGCATTTTCTCTTTGCCTAATTTCACAGGACTCCACAGACAGACTGGACATTAGCTTGTTATCAGCCCATGAAAGATAGGCTAGAAAGGTGTCACTTTGTAGGTGTCACCCCAAAAGAGATTCCTGCCGAAGCAGAGCAGGCTATTTCCCTGCTGAATAAGCTACAGGAAAGAAGGATTGCCTTTGATACAAGCAAGGAAAGAGACAGCTCAGCCATCCAGGGGTGTGTGTGCATACACATGTACAACCTCACAGAAAACAAAAGGGTGGGCTTTTGGTAACACCTGTAGAAGGGTCAATTCCTTTTCTCCGATTCCTTTCCTTCACCAAAGTCAAAGATGTCTCTCTTGTGAGGACTGCTTATCTTTGCTACTGAGGGACACTGTGAGTATGCTCACCAGGTTTTCTGGTGTGGTTTGAAAAGTATGATACTGCATTTCTTGAATATTTGGAAGAAGCCGAATAATAAAGATGAATTCAGAAAGGAAACAGCTGATGGCTTACTGGCTGCTCAGCATCTGATTTCATCAACTCAAAAATATCCTCATTTGATCTGTGTGCAGGGACATTCTACAAATACTCATTTGAATTCAAGACTCTTACCTCACTTCTTCTTTCCTTTAGCACCTCAATCTTTCTCCACACTAAAAGACATCTAATTATTTGACTTGCTATAAAAATTGTCCTAATTACAATTTTCAAAAATTAAGAGCTCACAGAATACCTTTGACATTAAACCTTTATTCATTTGAAAGGATATCTCTAGGTTTAGGAGTTTGGGGGAGGCTATTCTTTTGTTTGTAAATTGCTCAAATAATGACATAAAACCCTAAAGGATACTATTCATGCACACTAACAAATTGCATTTTTCCTGTCTCTGTAAAGACAACAGGGTAAAATCCCTGAAATTGCTCTAAAGTCCAGAGAACAGAGGAACACTGATCCTTATGATCACTAGAATACACAGTAATAACTCTCTTTAATTCAGTATTATAATTTTTATTTTAAAAATTGATCCCTGTCTAGACATGTACTAAATCTCTGAAGCAGTAGTTTGCAATGCATGACGGGTGAGTTGTACAGCTCAGCTTTAAGACTGGCCATTTTCCTGCTTTACTGAAATACTGTGAAATAGAGATATACACAGAGCAAACATGAAACAAGGTAGTAGCAGGAAAGAGCTCTGAATGTCTTATTGATTCCCTGATTTTTCTGATTATCCACTGTTGAGCAGTCTAGGCAAAGGTGCTTATAATTGTGGCTTATAATATCCATAATATTATAGATTTCTAAAGCTTTTACTCTAGCTGCCAGTCTCTCCCTCTGCCATCTGCTTTTCCCCCTCTTTCTTCCTTAGAGCACAGCTGCCAGTATCGTGTCTTCAATATTGTGCACAGAAATGAGGATGATTCCAGCTGGGATATTTGGGGACATAAATAAACAATACAGTAGTTCCCTCTCTGGGGTTGAGCTCAGGTCTTCTGAGTCCAGCAAACAAACTCTAGTGACTCCAGTAAACACTGCATCCAGTTTGGGGTGCCTCACGAAGGAGCAGAGGTAGGGAAGAAGTCAACAGCAGCAGCAGAGACAATCAGGCAGCGCTGTTAGAGCAAGCCCAATACTGCCAGGCACTGCATTTTGTCAGAATTGCCAAACTGTCTTGGTAGGAGACAAAATAGATCAAAACTGCCTTCTCACAAATTTTGCTTTCTGAGGGTCAAATTGATTTATCTGCCCTTCAGCACAGTCCCTGCCCTCATAGCCCTGTAATACATGTGTGAAAAAGCGTCGCTTTTTCCATGATCTGGAAATTAAATTACTACATAAGGGTCAATTCTATCTCTGTCAGACTTAATGTAATATTTAGAGGTCTCTCAAAGCCTTTCCACACTTGGGCACAGGCAATCTGTGAGGCTGAGTTTACTCAGACCTGGACTATAGAGTAAAAATTATGATAAATTTTCCCACGTTTTCATTTGTCTGGAAACCTGAGAGAAAATAAATATTTCAAAGAAAATCTGAATTTTTTTCTTGTACCTCATTAATAGCATTGTCTTAAGTTCAAGGCAGTTAAACCACATAAACCCACTGAAATAACTGAGATGATGCTGAGAGTCAAAAGTGGCATGTGAAACCTTTGCCCATGCCACTGGTGTCTATATTGTACATAACTGACCTTGTGGAAGGCAGCATGATGGAGAGAAGGTGATTTTTTTAGTGAAAACATAATTGAACTCAATATTTCTGTGAAAACCAAGCACTTTTGGTGAGAGAACCACAAAGATTTCATGAGTTTAGGACTACAATACATTTCTGTACAGTATATTTGTTCAAACTAGAAATCTCTTAGACCTCAGTTTGAGTTGATGGAGGGATTTTCCACTTACAGAAAGCATGCTTAGTTCAATAGGTCTGTGTCTGGATGATATTGTAGGGATCTCACTAATTATGCAATTTTTGTGTACAATTCAAACATTCTTGTGTGTACAAAAACTTATTAGGAAGACTGTGTATCCTTGAGCAGCCAGTGTGTGTATTACCTCTAACTAGACATATTGAACAACACACTCCCAACCAGCTGTCAAAATCCTTCAGCTCCTTATGCCGTTTTTAATCTAGTGGTTACCACCACAAAAGGCAGATTTCCCAGGAAAACACAGATCAGCTTCACCCACCTCAGAAAAAAATTGTAAAATTACTGAATAAGTCTAGGTGATTCAAGCTAATGCTGTTAGAAAGGCTAAGGAGGAGATCAAAAAATTTAATATACCAGGAAGAAGTGATAGGAGAGTGGGCCAGTCTGGGAACTTACACCACTTTGACTATCACTTATATGGAGCTGATGTAATTAATAGTCGAGAAGCTCATGCAGCCAGCTGGGCTCTAAAGCAGGTTTTGAGGAAAGCAGTGTCCTTCACTGAACTGCAGGGCAGCAACCACCTGCTCAGGGGCAGCAGCAAAGACAGAGGGAACACTTTTATCTCAGGTCATTACAGCTATTTCTCTGCAGTCACTGTGCATTTTAATGATTGTTCTTTGACAAACAGCAATTAGTATGCTGAAGAGCTTGACAGACACCTAAAGAACTAGTATTTTTCTTATCTGTCTGAAGGAAAGGATGGAGTTAAGAGTGAGTTGAAATCTCCCAGACAAGATGGAGCAGTACAGGTGAAAAAGAGAGAATTTTAAAAGGCATCAAGGAATATGAAAGGCATCATAGCAATAAACCTCTGAAAGGTGGGAAGGAAACTCTGTACAAGAAGAGAAAAGAAACTTTAGATGGGCTTTACCAAAGAAACAAAAAGGAAAGCAGAGGTCAGGAAAGATGGGTGTGCACATGACCCAGCAGCAGCCTCCAACAGGTTCATAAACTCTACCCAAAAGGTGTTTTAATCAGTATGGCAGCAGTGAAAGGAAAATAAATGTGTGCAGGCTTTTCTTTTTGCGAGCAAAGCAAGGGGCAGTGGTGCTTTCAAAACTGCCTGTTCCTCTTTTGGAAGCTCTGTATCTGTCACATTGGCTTTCCAACCTGCCTGGAATTGTGGATGAAAGGAGCTCAGATTAAAGACATCCGGGAGTGCTCTGTTAACAGTGACAAGGTTGTTACACTGGGGGCTCCACTCTGGCTCTTCTCTTGCCCTTACTCTGTGATTTTTTTATTTGCTCTTCCAATAGTCCAATGTGCACCTGGTTAGTGCTGGCTTAGGGCTTTCAGTTGTATTTCAGCAAAGTACAGAAATACTTTCCAAACCCCAGGAAACCCAGAGGGCATCACATAAGAGCCTACATATGATGACTTTGTAGCAATTGAGAGTTACTTGGTCCTTAAAAGCCTTCCTGAAAAAATTCTTTCCTGCGAATTTTTT
The DNA here is from genome assembly GCF_965178545.1 of Coloeus monedula. Classification (NCBI taxonomy): domain Eukaryota; kingdom Metazoa; phylum Chordata; class Aves; order Passeriformes; family Corvidae; genus Coloeus; species Coloeus monedula. The sequence continues at coordinate 65,597,844 of NC_138785.1, forward strand.
AAGCTTTTTCTCTTTAAAGATCTTTTCTACTGTTCCTGGAGACCTCTGTTTTCTCCAGACCATGAGAGAGATTCTGTCTTCTGCTACCTGCCTTGTAGCGAGGCACCTGGCACATGTGTTGCAAGCTAATGTGGTTTCACAAGTTACATGGTTTAGAAATCACACATGCTGATACTTTGAAAACTTTTAATTCAGCCAAAGCTACATAATAATTTGCAGTAAAAATATGTATTCTAAACTCCACATCTGTATTTGCAGTGCAGAGACTTTTGTCTGATTCCTGCAGTTACACAAGTATGTGCCCACCTTTACCTGGGTGGATTGTCCTTTAGGGTGCACCTGCACCTGTCTTGTTTTAGTTCAGACCAGGAGGATGAATAAAATCTCCCAGGTGTCCCCATTTCCTCTGCTTTGGATCATGTGGTGGAGAGGTATTGAGAAGATTTAATCAGTATGACAGCAGTGAAAGGAAAATAAATGCATGCAGACTTTCCTTTGTGCAAGCAAAGCAAGGGGCATGGTGGTTTCATGGGGGCCCAGCTGCCAAGCTAGTCCCAGCCACGCCTCTGTCTCTGTGCATGGATACTTTGCCACCCCTCACATCCTCCAGGATGCCACACAAGGGTTTCACAATTCCAGTTTGAGTTTTGCTGGAATGAGTCTTGGAATGAGGTAGACACCACTAATAAGCTATGCTGTGATTTCCACCTTGTTTGTCCTGGTGAAGAGCAGATTTCAACTCCTGCTCTGGGTTTCTTGGTTCTCAAGATATCAGTATTGCTGTGCACAAATTCCCACATCAGGAAAGAGAAGTCCAGCATTTAAACACCTGCACTCTGTGCTTAGTTCCCTGTCACTTCCTATTCTGTGTCCGATTTGTCAGATCTGCCCCCAGCTCTGCATTTTCCTTTAGGGCTGATTTTGCAGCAAGCCTTACAATACTGTAAAAATATTGGTCCTGAAATATTAATGGGAGGAAAATAATTATGCAGCTAAAAAGCAGAACATACATGCAAAGTATGTTCTGTCAATTACAGAGTAAAGTACTTCTGTAATTGACAACACTCATTATTCAGGAATTTTTTAAAAATTTACTTTCTGCAGTGGTAGATTTATTTTCATCCTTTATTGTTTGAACAGTAAATCTCTTCAAGATGCACATCCTATTAAATGTTAAAGTGCCAATCATCATGCAGAAGTTAACACAGAATTAGTTAATAGTAAAGGAACAAGAATAAAATGTAGCCCTGGATACCACCATTTGTTTGAGATAATAAAATTAGGATGAACAAACCAAACCAAAATTATTACTGATTTAGTTTCCCCCAAACAGCGACAGCCATAACCAGTGAATCTGTAAGGTTCTCTAAGGAATGCAGCACTTTAACTCCCTTTTCTCCTAGCTTGTGACAGGTTATCAAATTCAGCTCTTTACACTGTTTAAACCCCAATAAATTCTTTGGACTTATGTGGGTTTCATGCTAGTATGAAATTCATTTAATAACCCAAAAGGCCTGCAGTGTATTTTTTTCTGACTCCACTTTTACTGCACTAAGTCTGAACATTATAATCAAAATCCTGTATCACAGTTTGCCTTTGAGCTGTTTGAAATGGAGAATGACTGAAAAGAACCAGGGCATGGAGTGCCATGGAAGAACTAACCTGTGAGCAATTCAGGCATTATTTCTTTACAAGAAGGGCATTATGGAATCAATTGCTTGGAGCATTCAGGCAGCAAGGCAGGCAAGTACCATAAATCAGCTCTGAAATATAAACTGGGACATTGGAAGTGGGAGTAATGATGGGGTTTGATCTAGCTGGTTGGGGATGTCATTTCTGTTTGGGATAAATAAATGTTCTGAAGGTGCACAGCAGCAACTGGGGAAGCAGAGAGAAGACCTGGGGTTGGCCAGAGGAGGAGGAAATGACAGTTCTACTCTATGTGTATTGTACTCAGCTGTGAAAGAGTCCTATGTGAACACTGCCAGATAACTTTTTTACACGTTTCTTTTGTAGGGGCAGTTTTATGTTTCCTTGCTCAGTTCTCATCTTACTAGAAAATCTGGAAGGGGAGGTCTGGGGTCTTTTTTATTTGGGGTTTTTTTGTGGTTTTCTATTTTCTTTTTATATTAAATTTGGAGGATGTCATCCTTTGCCCTTTCAGTTCAGCAATTGAGTCCCAGAGCATGGTACATTACCTTTCTGGCCATTTGGTCATGGTCAGATATAATTGTCATCTCAACCATTCAGCACCTCCTCAGATGAGTAATGAGTGGGTGTTAGGAAGAAACCAGGCTTTTTACTTCATGCAGAGCTGAGTCCAAAACTTCAATAAGTTGTTGTTCAGGGAAAGGCATGGGCACAGAAAGCAAATAAAATATAACTGAGAAACTACTTGAGGTGTGTTCAAACATTTGAGTGAGGAATTACAAGAGGAATGTATAAACATAGAAAAGACATGACAACATTTTTATGACGATATAAAAAGAACTCCAACTGTTAAATGTGAAATAACATATGGACATACAACAACTCCCTTCATTTCTCCAAATCCTAATGTTGTGTTTTAACTCCAGCCAGTAACGAAGCCACACAGCTCCTTGTTCCAGCTTCATGGGCTGGGGAGAAGAACCAGAAAAAACGTAAACCACATGGTTTGAGATAAGAAAAGTTTAATAATAAAATTGTAATAAAATAAAATATTAATAATAATGATAATGATAAAAATGTAATGAAAAGGAAAACAACAAAGAAAGAGGAATAAACCCCAAGAAGAACAAGTGATGCACATGCCCTGGCCATGCTCCCTCATGGGTTCTTGTGCATCTCCCCACTGTCAGAGGATGGGAAGCCAAAAATTCCTTCCCTTAGAATCAACACTACTTATTTACACTCAAAACATCAGAGGGTTATCAACGTTATTGTCATACTGAACCCAAAACACAGCACTGTATCTGCTACTGGGAAGAAAATTAACTCTATCCCAGCTGAAAGCAGGACAACTAACCAAGCTCTTGCAACATTAGAAAAAAATTTTTTTAATATGTGTCTGCTTGCGCCATTGTTTTTTCAAAATGCAATATGCTTTCGATGTGTTTGCTTCAGGCTTAAACTCTAGGCCAGCCTAGGATCCAAAGCTGCATTCAAGCTCTACCCAGGAGCTGGTTCTTGACCATAATCACTGAAATCAAAAACACCAAGGAAGAAAACACAAGTCCTGTTGCTTTAGTAGTGATGGATCATTCTTCTTAGCCTCCCACAACTTTGAATCCTGATGCTGCTTGCACCTTTTCCTCCCCAAAGCTCTTTCCCTACTTTTGTTGTCCTCCAGCCGGGCAGTTCACACAGTACTAATTTCTAAATGTGTCTGAGTCTGGGCTGCTTCATCCTGCCTGCTGCTCAAAGGTTTGTACATTCAGCTTCACCTGGAGCTTTACCACAGGCACATTCCTGTTACTGACCAGCATGAGAGGGTTTCTCATAGAATCACGGAATAGTTTGGGTTGGAAAGGACCTTCAAAAGTCATCTATCCAACTCCCCAGCCATGGGCAGGGACATCTTCCACTAGACCAGGTTGCTCAGAGCCTCATACAATCTGACCTTGAAAGTTCCCAGGGATGGGGCAACGGTCACCTCTCTGGGCAAGCTGTTCCAGTATTTCCCCATGCTCATTGCAAAGAAATTCTTCCCTATATCTGACCTAAATGATCTTTTAGTTTAAAACCATTATGCCTTGTCCCAATGCAACAAGTCCTGCTAAAACATCTGTCCTCATGTTTCTTTTATCATGAGAAATACAGCACATGCACCTTAACTTACCTCGTTCATAAAGCTTTTCCCAGAATTGGCATCTTAATAAAAGAATTAACATTAAAAGTGATATTCTAAATTACCTTGTCTTCCCTTCACCCATGTAGTCATACAATTACTGTCAGTTTGGAGGAGGGGCAGGATTGCTGCCAAACAAGATTTTCATGCAAAAATTGTGTTAAACAGCCTTACAGTGATGACACAGAATGTGAAATCCTTCACGTCTGCTTTCCCCAGCCCTCCCTTTGCTGTCCCCAGGGTTCTCTGCTAAGTGCTGGCTGCTAGGTGAAGTGTAGCATTAGGGTATCAGCGTTATGATGGAAATTCACCTCTCTGAGAATTAGAAGATTCCTCTTCACTTAGCTTTGGGATGTGAGCAATAAAGTGGTGATGACTGAGCCTTACCCGGGAGCATCGTGCTACACAGAGCACACAGCCTGGCAAAGGCAGCCTTTGTTAACCACTGAGTTTTACCAGAGATGCATAAGCAATCACAGCTCAAGGGCTAAAGAAACACATTATAAATTCTTATAATTATTTGTTATGACAGTAAGCAGAGAGCAGCTTAAATGCAGGAAGTATTTATGGGGCTGGGAGGAGAGCACAGTGGCTGAAGCATGCACTGTTCACCTAATGCTCCACAGGCTGGGAGGGAGGATGAGCACATTCCAGGGAGCACATTCAGATGGAAGAGATTGCTGCTTCTTTCCTCTGAGATGAAAAGCTGTTACACAGCCAGGTGCTTTCTACCTGTGACCCCACAAACTTCACCTCTCTTTCTGCCCTGGGCACAGCATCAGACACAGAGCCCCTCCCTCTCCCATGGTTTGTGTCAAGATATGGAAAATGTGGAAAAACATGGAGCTGATCTCAACTTACCTCTGTGTCATTTCCTCTCTGTCCCAAAGGTATTGGTACAGCCAGCAGGACTTCTTCCTCCTCAACATGTTCTAAAATAGAACAAAAGAAGAGTCCTCCACATCAAAAATAAAAGAGCAGGTTTGGGGCACAGATTCCAAGTTATGTATTGGTGCTGAATTCAGGTATGAAAGGAGACCCAGACTGCAAGCCAGGATCTTCTTTTTTCAGGAAGGTTTTTTTTAAAAAAAAAATAGTGACTCTAAAGGAAAATATCTCTTTCCACTGCCAACTGATCTGTTTTTAATGCAGGAAATTCTTGTAGCCTATAATCAGTTTCAACAAATTTTAACCTTTTGGAAGTACACTATTCAAGTTTTCTAAATTATTCCCCCCTTTATAACAATATTTTTAAATTAAATTAAATCTAAGTACACAATTCAGAGATTTTTAAACATTAAATTTCTATGTTTTCACAAGACCAATTCATTTTTCGTTTGGATTTCTGTTTGAAAACTATTTGTGAGACTTTAGCTTTTTCTTCAGTTTCAGACAGATCAGAATTAATATTTGCTTGAAATTGTTAGGAAAATTATTCTCTCATTGGTTTCCCAAAGAAGTCCTTCATCTTGTAGGGCAACCACAAAAGAAATATTCATTTTACAGATTGTCCAGACCAGTCAATGCTCATAGTTAAGAGCAGTAAAATTTATTAGGCAATGAGATGGCTCTGAGAGATGCCTCTCCCTGGTAACACTGCAAGTGCAAGAATGAATTACCCCTGAATCTACAGTTAATTGAGATACCATGGAGCACAGCAAAATGAATGAAATTTAAATCTGCGGGGTATGATTTGCTGCAGTTTTTTTCACATTAGTTCCAGATAAACAGAAATTATTTATATGTATGAGTATGTATATATACCCTTATAAGAGTTTACATACCCTTTTATATACATATGTATTTAGCTACTTTCTGTGACACATGTATTCACACTATGTATACAGGAAATAATTTCAATTCCCTTGAATTCCACCACTCTGGAGCATACAGAGGTCTATATTTTTATGGTGGATTGACAGTAGGACTGATTGTTCATAACTAACAGAGCAACCACAGTGTTGCCAACTTGGAGAATTATATACTCGCAACACAGAAAATGAGTCCATATTGCACAGCAAAGGGCCTGAACATGGAGAGTTGTTTGGGTTTACTGAGGAAAGAATGGCAATTACTTACATTGATAGAGATACAGCAGGCACTAACATGCCCTGGGTCACAGAGGACTGCTTTGTTTGAACACCATTTTAAGGTGAGGGCAAATTTAAACAGCATAATTCCACAGAAACAGCAGCTGAGCCTGATGGTCTGACATGCTGTGATTTGATGCAGGGCTGGGAAGGAGTCCCCTGCCTTATAGCTTTTGCAACTTTCTTTTTTGTAGTTTTTTGCAAGCTTTTTTTCCAATGACTGTAGATACAGAGAGCAAAACACCTTAAATTAGTGAATGATGATTTAGGTGGGTTTGGTATTTCACTTTATAATGGGACTGAGGAAAGTTGCAAGCTAAAAAGCAAGATCCCTGCCTGAGAAGGGATGTGAACATAAAATAATAATAATAGTGATAATTGCATCCAGCTGGAATTTAAATTCCCTCCTAAGCTCCATCACTGCTGTTCATTAAGTGATATAGAGTTAAAGCTTTAGACTTCTTCAGCTAGGCAGCAACATCCAGGGGATATGAGTCTATCGCTTCCTCTGAGGACAACAGCTCCTCACAATATCCTTGAAATATGCATGCTTGCAAAAAGACTTAAAGCTTTTAATTTCTGATGTTCATAAGGCCTGATCTTTTCCAAAATACCTGATTCTTCAAATTCCCTGTATAGCTCCCTTATGCATAGCTAAATGTTAAGAATGCAAAATAAACTTAATTAGCTAGTGTGCTAATATCCTCATAGCCCTTTGTAGTCACTGGAAAAATCTCATATTTGAAAAAGGGAGTGAAATGCATATTTTTTCCCCTAATGCAGCAAGAATAGCTGTGTGAAAGTAAATATGAGCTCTCAAGACAGAAGCGAATATAGCTACATATTAATTTGTTCTCTTTTCCCAAGCCAATGAAAAGTCATTTCCAAAAGTACATGGCAAGTGTTTGAGTGCACTCCTCTGGAAAAGCTTCACCCTTCCTGGTGAAAAAGATGCTGCTGTCATTTCCTCATGCTCAGAAACATGAGTAGATGGACAATCTTCCAAAGTATCCCATTGCTAATTTTCCATCTGTCCTTGTTTAGCAAGGAACAAGCATGGAGGGTGGAGCCAGTACATAATCTAGAGCTTTCTTGGGTGCCATGGGAGCTGCCGCTGAACAGAAGAAATGAAGTTAGTAAATACAGTTTTCAGAACAGTTTCTCTGTGTTAACATGGCAATTTTCCTATTATGTGTGGTGGTGATTTTTTTGGTATTGATTTTTCTGATTAATTTAGGTAATTGCAGTTCAGTTACAGTGCATGATTGTTTCTCAAGGAATAAAAATTGCATAAAGAAATCTAATATTTTTGGCTACAATCCAGTCCAGTTTGGTCTCTATGATCAGATGAGGAAAAATGGGGCTATGGCATTAAATTCAACAGAACTTAAATCAGTCATGGAAATTCTGTAAACAACATATTTTTAATTGGATGTAAATTGAAAAACAAATGGGGGGGAGGTGGAACCTGTGTAATTTTATCTTCACATTTTTCTCATGCTGTAAAACTGAAAAAATTTATGAGATTCAAATATTTTATAATACTTCCTGTTTTCTAAAAAGAAAGAAATATCCAATGCTGAAGACATTTTGCTTAAAACATTGAAATCCTCAGATGTGTAAAATCTTTTATTGTAGATAAAATTTCCACTAATGCACACATTTGCTATATTAACTTTAGACATATTAAACACTTAGGACTAATTCTAGTGCACACTGCAATACTAAGCTTCTGAAGCTGCAAGAGCAGAGAGGGGAAATCCAGGTCACAGAGTCTTTTAGAGGGACTACAGGCAAACTGATCACAAATCTACCTGCTTGGTGTAGCCTCACTTTCAGCCGTAAATCATGATAGTTGAGGTTCACTGTATCACCTAGATATGGATCCCAGGGTGGCAGCCCCACAACACAGCTCTACAGGGCACTGTTGGAGCTGCTGATCCTGCATTTTTGAGACCCATAATGGGTGGAAGAAGAGGAGCATGATGAGACTGAGCATTGTGCTGGTTGTCAAGCCAGGAGCTGGAGTGATGGGGACTCACTGTGCAGCTTCAAAGGAAAATTGTGATTACAGCACCTCTGAAAGCACATTCAGCTGAAATGGACCCAAATCCTACACCATTTTTTACTGCATTCATCACATAATCAGCAACTGCTCTTCTGCAGGGAAACAAGGCAACATGGAACAAGAGAGGTGATGTTGGGTTTCCCCCACTTTCAGCTTGCAGACACAAAAGCAGAGGAAACATTTATTTCTTAACCCCCACATCTAGCCCATATTTCTTCAAGATTGGAAGCAATCCATAGAAATTATTAAAAGACTAATCTTACTGCAGAAGATAAGATTTAAGAAAGAGAAGATGGGAGGGTTTCTTGACCACAGCAGATAAGAAACTTTCACAGATATTCAGAGATGTCTAATCCAGGACAGAAATTCACAGCAAGAACCACTGACTAAACTGAAGCCAGGCTCAAATTCAGATGAGATATTAGGCACACACTTTTCAGATCAATACAATATGTTTTTCTGGAGAATATACTTCAGATAGATGTGAGTTAATGGTTGAATAAGGGGCATATTAGAAAAAATTCAGCACCCAGATAAAGTGGATTAAAGACCCCTTCTGACATTCTAACTTTATTACTTGTAGTATCAAGGATATCTTACAAATACTGAATATTCAACACCATCCATTTAGAAGGAAGGTGATCTTGTTTCCATGGCAACTTGCTTTTAGGCAAGTCATTAGTTGGTCACCACTTCTTTCTGGGATGCTGCCTGTTTGTCCCCTGAATTCTTTAGTTCCACCAATTTTAAAAACTACTTAATTTAAAAAATAATAACCTGTATTTAAGCCAAAAAAACCAAATCTTCTGTTTGCATAAAATATAAGAAAACCTAAGCATTTTAATTTCTTTCTTGGGATGATTACTTTCTCTTTTGTGATTCATAAATTCCAGCAGATGCGGCAAAAAGTTACATAAAAGGCTTTTTAGGGTAATTATGTCTTCA